>NC_091457.1:19836812-20136812 GCF_027789765.1 Dendropsophus ebraccatus | reverse complement strand
CCCATGCCATTCATCTCCTGTTAGCTTGGGGGCCACATAGTCTGTTTATTATAGTAATGGCATTAGGACCCATGCAGATGGCATATTGGTGATGATAATATGACACCTATTCAGCTGTTGAATACACATCAGAAAGCTTGAATGCCAGATGACGCCATTCCCCCCAGCTCTGTCCCTTTAAATTGTGCCAAATATCTTATAAAGAAATATAGGCGTGTAACCGTCTATTACTAGTGTAGCCCTCTCATCATTACTCCATACATGTATTATTATTATTATAGTACATACAAACAACAAACAATACAATACTTAGTAAACTTAGATTGGACACACTTACATGTCTCACAGGATGACGCCATATTGTCCGTCTGACAGCTGCCGAACTGCAGGACCTATATAGAAGATAGACAGATAGAAGATAGATAGGTCAGTCACCTCTGAAGGGCGGCAGACTAAGATGTCATTTATATGTTTTTAGTTTCAATTCAGAAGATTTGTGAATAGGGAAACAAAACTAGAGTAACCGCACCAAGCACACGTAGCACTAAAACATGTAAAGTTCTGCAAAAAAGTACAAAAGTCCTTTCCATTACCAGGTACTTGTCGCAGTGAATTGTGGTTGTGGTCTTAAAGCGGCACTATCAGCAGGTTCTTCCCAGTTATGGCACTATCAGCAGTTATGAATTTGCATAGTGGGCTGGATGGGAGGGGCCGGGCTGGGCAGGCCGCAGTGTTGCTCTCTGGCCCAGAGCAACGTCCTAAATGCTCTTATGCAGGTAATTTGCATAAGAGTATTTAGTGATTTTACAAACAATGCAGGGAGGACAGGGCTTAAAGTAGTGGCTATGTATTGCTGACATACATAGCTACTACGGCACTATCAGCAGGTTCTCTGGGAATAACCTGCTGATAGTGCCACTTTAAAAGCAAATGTACCATCAGTACATTCACTTTGAGTGTTTCACATGGATAGAATGGCGCCAGCACAGGGAAGCCGGTCCCGTGGTCCTTTTTTTTAACCGCTGCCCGTTTCCCGCATACGGTGCAGTTCTATTCCCGGGCACCAGCTGGGGCTGAAGAACCAGAGGCGACCCCTCTATCATGTGGATCAATAGAGGGGCGGTGGTTTCCTCCCACTGGGGTTCGTGCCGGCCCACCTCCAGTGCTTCACCCCTGGCCGGTGCCTGGTAATAGACCGGCGCCATATGCGGGAACTGGGCAGTGGTTCAAAAAAAGCACTGCGGGACCGGCTTCCCCATGCCGCCGCCATTCTATCCTTGTGAAACACTTAAAGCGAATCATCACTCAATTTGTATAACTAAATGTCTCCCGGACTTTTTAAAATACATAACAAAAGTTAATGGGGGACCTGTCATTAAAGGCTGCTAGTGAAAGCGCTCAATGCAGTGAAGTCCTAGGTGCATTGCCCCCTGGGAAACATGAATATGCAAAAGAGGAGCCCGTGGAGCCTCATTGAAGAGTCTCGAAACACAGGACTAACTCCATGACAGCTACTTCACAACCCAGCTCCGGATTAACGGATACTTGGTCCGTGCTTGAACGTCTTTAAAGGAGATGTCCGGGCAGGGACCGTTTTTTTTTTTTCAAAACTGCAGGGAAGGTGATGGGTGAACAAAACAACATGCACTTACCTCCCTGGCTCCAGTGCTGGGGTCAGCTGTCCAGGTGTGTGCTAATCCTTCCGGCAGCCGGTGCTAGGTTGCTGCCTACCAAAGAACCTGACAGGAATTTATGAGCTGCACACTGCATTTGCTCTCTGGAATAGGTCACCTGGCGGCAGCACTGTCCCTCCCCACCCATATCTGCCCTGGTAGTAGCTTGTGGCATAATAAAGTATTAACAGAGAAGTCCGGTGAATTTTAAAGTTTATCAGCCAGCAGGGTCAGGGGGAACATAATAAACTTGCCCATGGCTGGACTGCCGCTTCGTTACTCCCACCGGATCTCCTTTGGCCCGAAAGTTATGAGCCAGTTGGTGGACTGCTCGCTCAGCCAGTCAGTGACTGGGGCAGCACAGTCTGACATGGTGCTCCTCGCTGCCACCTCTGTCCATGTCAGGAACAGGAGAGGTTTTCTACTAGGATTTTACTGCCATGGTAGCGCATGGAGTATATACATATCTGCAACCAGATACAAATCCCACCAAATGTGGGGACTGCAGTAAAATAACCCGCGGGTTATGAAAGGGGTTGTCCAGCAAAAATCTTTCAATCTTTTATCTTTCAAATCAACTCTTTTAGAAATCGAATAGATCTCTGCAACACTGTATCTATTGGTTGTTTAGGAAGCATAAAATTAAATGACATATGTACTTGCTATCCTCATATATATACGCACCTGGTCAATCAGTGACCCAGTGTGTACATAGGTATATGTCCTTTCACTTTCACTTAAAGAGGTACTCTGGGGAGGGGTTATTTTCAGTGTATGGCCAGGGAGGGGGTAATTTTGAAGCTGCCGGTCACTTACCTCCCAGGTTCCAGCACCGGGTCCCGGATCCCGCTGTCCCGTTCTCCCGTCCAGCTGCCGCTTCCTGGTCTGAGCTGCGGCTTGAGACATGACGTCTCAAGGCAGCTCAGCGATTCAGTGGCCGAGGCAGGACTACGCTACCACCGCCGAATGGCTGAGGTGAGACTCCCATTATAATGGAGCCCCCCACCATCATTCCCTATGCAACTGCTGGTAACAATCAAACACTGTACTAGTTTCCCATTAGAATTCTCCATGGGCGCCGTGTACTCCATTCCAATGGGAAACTAGAGTCCCTGTTCTCGAGATTGTTGAGGGCCCCAGTGGTCAGATCCTCTGTGATCAGCTAGTTATCAATCCTTGGCCTCCTTCCTACTTTTTTTCAATTTTAAAATGGCCGAACATGTATTTTTTTGTCAAGTCCTACAGAGAAACCTATGGAGAAAAATGCCAGACAGCTAGAATATAAAACGTTACAATACAATCTGTAAATCTATTGGTGCCATATCGGTTGTGTAACAGGTGAGTCACACAAATTCCCGGTAAGGAAAGCTGCTAAGGAAAAGGTTACAATTTCTCAGCAGAACTGATAGGAAGTTTTTTTCTTGACTATGGGAACACATTCACAGCACGTATATAGCGTAGAGGGATTATGGGTATTCGCGTCAATGGGACAGCCAACAGACGGGCTGTTTTTGAATATACCCTAAATGTGATTTTTTTTTTCCTGTCTTTAAAAATCGGCCATTTCTGCATGCGGAGATTATGAAATTATAACAATTATGTAATTTTTGGGCGAAATTTGTATTTTTAATATCGGGGAATTATTTTAATTAAAAAAAATGTGTGGTATATATGTGATACTATGCAGTGAAGTTTTGAGATGGTGGGATCTAGATTGTATAAAACAACTGGCACCAGGTGTGGGTACAGCTCACCATCACTACAACATAATAGGGTGGTGGATCGAGGTAACAGGTAAGATATGGATTTTCCTTTTCTACATGTAAATTGATAGAGGCAATTCCGTAGAGGACTAGCTGTGCTACAATATACAACAGGAACAGATAAGGTAAGAATAATCAATGGATGTAAAATCCGCAGTTTTTCCTGCAGACGGGTCCTGCAGATATTCGCTTTCCTATTGTCATCAATGGGTAAAACCCACAATAAATCTGAACTCTCTCCACAGCTGAAAGTGATATGCGACAAGATAATTTAAAATCCGCTTGGCAGGTCAATTACTGCGACTTTCTGTGCAGATTTTTTTCCACATAAAATTTTGCAAAACCTCGAATCCAAACCCTTAAAGGTGAAGTTCGGCTAAATCGATTCTTTTTTTTTTTTTTTTTTTTTTAACAAGTGCTATGGAGGGGGAGGATAAAAGAAATACCGTGTTCTTACCTCTCCCACTCCAGCACTGGTGGCCGCACTATAGACCCCACTATAGTTGCTGACTAACTGAGCGGACCGCACACGCCACGACCCAGGTCCCTGCTCAGACCAGGAAGCACTGGGGACCGAAACGGCGGTATGTGGCCACCATCGCTGGAGTGGGGGAGGTAGTCCCCAGCACTTGCTAAAAAAATAACTTCTTCTCCTTTAAAATCCACTATGGAAAATCCTCGGCATATACATTCTGTGTAAGGGTATGTGCACACTACGGAAACCATGTGGATAACTTGCTGTGGACTCCGCCACTCGACATGTCAATTCTGTGGACGGACGGTGGAATCTGCCTGAGCATAGAATGGAGTCTATGGAACGGGCAGAGAGTCAAGGGGGATTGCGAGTTATCCGTGTGATTTCTGTAGTGTGCACATACCCTAAAAGAGGCTCTGAAAAGGATTGCTTCCCAGAAAAATACGACTCCCAGAAGGTTTTGAAGGTCTGTGGCTTTCAGGGCATGCTGGGACTTGTAGTTCTTCACCCCAGGAGGCACAAAAGACATAATACTTATTTGCTTTTATTGGGACAGCTCTTCTTGGCAGCCTCAGCCTACTACATTGGCGCACTCTTGATTGGTCTTTTGGAGCTGAAATTACGGCCAGAAAGACAGACTTCATTTTTCCATAGAAGGAACATAGTCTAAGGGCCCTATTCCACCGGACAATTATCGTTCAGATTATCGTTAAATCGTTCGAATCTAAACGATAATTGTTCGGTTGAAATGCAGTTAACAATTAACGACCGAACGAGAAATCGTTGATCGCTTTATAAGACCTGGACCTATTTTTATTGTTGCTCGTTCGCAAATCGTTTGCATTGAATAAGATGTCGTTCGGTCGTTCGCAGTAGATACGAACGCAATCGCGAAGAAATAGCGAAGAAAAAACGATCGCAAATACGATCATAAGAACGATTATCGTTCCATGGAAATGAGTGAACATTTCCAGGTCTTTCGCAATAGCGGTCGTTTGAGATTGTTAATTGTTAACGATTATGCGAACGATAATCGTCTGGTGGATGATTTTTATTCTATTCTACTATAGAATATTATATTCTACTTTATTATATTCTACTTTACTCCAGTTTGATGAACATCCCACATCATGTCTATTGGTGATTTTTTTGGCCATTTTTTCCACAATTCTTCAATGGAAATCACATGATAATGAATCTCATGACTTTTCCAAGATACACATTTTACATTTCAAAATTAAAGGAGTTATCCAGGATTAGAAAAAAATCACAGCTACTTTCTTGCAAAACAGCGTCACCCCTGTCCTCAGGTTGTGTGTAGTATTACAATCCAGCTCTGCTCAAATCACTGAAGCTGAGCTTCAAAACCCACACCCAGACGACAAGAGTCAGGGCCATATTCTAGCAAATGCCAGAAGAGCCGGTCTCGTGCTCCTCCTGACCCGGCGACTCCTTTCCCCAACCGTAGGGAAAAGGAGTCACTGAGCCAGGAGGAAGGCGGGATCGGCCGGCCCACAATGCTCCTGTCACCCCCTGCTGATGCGTGGCTGCCAGGGGTGTCCCCTCCTATCCCGGCACCGCGTGCATCATAGAGCTCCTTGTGGCTGTGACTTCCGGTACAGAGAGCGTCTCTCTGTACTGGAAGTTCCAGCTCCGGCGCACAGGGAACTCTATGATCCCCGCGCGCTGCCGGGGATAGGACGGGACACCCCCAACAGCAGCGCATCAGCCGGGGACAGGCGGAGGCTGCAGAAGAAGAGAGGATCGGTGGGGGAGCGGGTTGTTAGGTGAGTTTTTTTTTTTTTTTTTTTTTTCATCTGCTTTGCACGGGGGGGGGGGGGGGGAGGGGGGGAGGATGTGGAGAGAGGGGGCCATGTATAAGGGAGGGGGGGGAAGAAAGAGGGGGCCATCTATAAGGAAGGGGGGGGGGGAGAAGAGAGAGGAGGCCATCTATAAGGGAGGGGGGAGAAGAGAGAGGGGGCTATCTATAAGGGAGGGGGGAAAAGAGAGGAAGCCATCTGTAAGGGAGGGGGGGGAAGAGAGAGGGGGCCATCTATAAGGGAGGGAGAGAGAGGGGGGCATCTATAAGGGAGGGGGGAGAAGAGAGAGGGGGCCATCTATAAGGGAGGGGGGAGAAGAGAGAGGGGGCCATCTATAAGGGAGGGGGGAGAAGAGAGAGGGGGCCATCTATAAGGGAGGGGGGGGAGAGGGGGCCATCTTTAAGGGAGGGGGGAGAAAAGGGGCCATCTATAAGGGAGGGGGAGAGAGAGGGTGCCATCTATAAGGGAGAGGGGGGAGAGAAGGGGCCATCTATAAGTGGGGGGACAATATAGGGGAGAGGGGGCCATCTATAAGGGGGCTACATAGAGGGATGCATATACTATAAGGGGGTCACATAGAGTCAGCCTACCTACTAAACGAGGGTGTAAAGGGACCAGTACAGATGTGCAGTTAGTATAGAGATGAGGATGGTGCCAGAGTTGAAAGCCTAATATGTTTCTCTGGCAGATTCTGTGGATTCGTGGCTCGGAGAAGTTCTAATGGCCAAGGGCAGATGAAGAAGAAGAAGATGAAAAGGGAAGAACTCTGATCAGAGAAGATGCCCCTGTGAGTCACCTGATGTAACTGCCATGTAATGTATATGGTGTACAGAACCTGTGTGGAGCTGTGTCCACTTCTATATGACTGTATGAGGTGATAGTGATCTTTGTAGTGGATGTTATTTAGTAGCAGCTGTGGTATTAGTCAGTATGTGGTGACATTAATGCCACCACATACAGACTAATGTCACCACATACTGACTAATACCACTGCATACTGACTAATGTCACCACATACTGACTAATATCACTGCATACTGACTAATGTCACCACATACTGACTAATACCACCACATACTCATTAGTCAGTATGTGGTGGTATTAGTATGTGGTGGTATTAGTCAGTATGCGGTGGTATTAGTCAGTATGCGGGGGTATTAGTCAGTATGTGGGGGTATTAGTCAGTATGTGGTGGTATTAGTATGTGGTGACATTAGTCAGTATGTGGTGGTGTTAGTCAGTATGCGTGACATTAGTCATTATGTGGTGGTATTAGTCACTATGCGGTGGTATTAGTCAGTATGTGGTGACATTAGTCAGTATGTGCTGGTATTAGTCAGTATGCGGTGACATTAGTCAGTATGTGGTGGTATTAGTCAGTATGCGTTGGTGGTGTTAAACTCGGTGTTAAGCACGGTGACTATGGCTGGAAACAGTCTGTCTCTGTACACTGTGTAGTGGTCACGACCTGTAACTGCAGCTTAGCAACACAGTACAGAGACAGAAGCTTCTGACCCCATATACTGTGTTATTATCTGTAATTCCAGTCATGGCCGTGATAATACAACATGTAGCCGTGCTGCACTCACAACATTGTAACTCACAACATAACTCACAGGCGAGTGGGCCTGTGTGCTCTGAAATGCCAGGGCTGATTTTCAGTCCCACTCCGGCCCTGAAAAGATTGGTGATCTTTCTGGAATAGAAGAGCCATGTTTTTTCTAAGCCTGAATACCCCTTTAAATCTGAGCCCAAGGCCTCATTCACACATTCAGTGATATTTCAGGCCTGCATAAAGGTCCACTATTTTTACTCCTTGATTCGTGAAATATAGTCCGTAGTGCACCCGCAACCGCAAAAATTTTGAACTGTTCATCCTCGTTTTTCACGGACGTCATGAGTGTGACATCTTTGACGTCCGCAAAAATGCACAGATCCCATAGACTTCTATTGGTAATCCATACCGCAATCACAATCCTATTTTTGGGGGTACGGATTGGGGATCTGCAATAGCCCAATAGAAATCAATGGGCAATAAGTTGATCCGTGATTGCGCAACCACAATCACGAACAACTTTGCGGGACTTGTGAATAAGGCCTAAAGCAATGCTCACACACTGTTTTTTTCAGTTTTTTTTACAGCCCAAATGCTTGTTTCTACGGAACGCATTGTGAAAAACAACACATCACCTCCTTTGTCGATAGCAAGCTGTAGGCCCGTGCAAGATTGCAGCCAGGAAACCCATGCTGGCGATTTATCAGTAAGAACGTCCCTTGTTGCCAATCACAGCTCAGCTTTCAGTTTACCAGGGCTCATGAGTAATTCAAAGCTGAGCTGTGATTGGTTGCGTTGGGCAACAAAGAACATTCTTACTGTAAGACTACTAGAACCCCCCCCCATGTTTTTATGGTGACAGTGGCCCACCAGTACAGCGGCCCACCAGTTAATTGGCCGCTGTACACAATGAGGGGCACATCCATTAGGATAGAAACAAATATAAAGGGGAGAACAGCAAAGTTACCACTTACCTTCTCCTCTGCTGCTATCCCTGTCCAAGCCTCTGCTTTATGTCATGCTGGGAGTGGAGATTTCATTGTTACAACAGAGTCTGAGCTTGCCCCAGTAACCTTTCAACCTTCCTGAGTATGAATTTTTACTTCCTCTTCTACTACGAAACATAAGCTACCAACATATTGAACGTCTGCTATAGGACATTCTGGCTCTATGGTAGGAACCTTTATCTAATGTATATAGCCAGCTTAAAGGGAATGTCCCACCTAAAAAAATTTTTTTACTCATTAGAGCCACATCTTGGTTTTTTTCTAATTTGGTTTCATTTTTATTTTTTTACTAATTTTATATTTTTTCAAAACAGGCAGAATTCCGCCTGCCTCAGTTTGTCTATGGGATGGCTCGCACGCCTCCGCTGCCGCCGCTCTCTGCTCAAAGAATTGACTAGTCAATTCTTTGAGCGGAGAGCCGCAGAGAGAAGAGGTGAGCGCGGCATTCCAAAGAGACACTGAGACAGGATTCTGCGGCAAGGGGCTTTGCCACAGAATTCCGCCTGTTTTGCTCAGTGTGAACATACCCTTAGGGGAGATACACATACACATGAGCTGTTTTAACAGCACTTAGTTACTTGCTTTACAGCAAGCCACATAAACAGCAACAGTCTGGAGTTGACCCATTGACATGGATGGGAAAGATTTCTGGGCATGCTGTGTGACCTGTGCAGAGACCATTCTATGGGATGGGGGAAGTAAGCTTTTTGACAAGTTCCTGTCTAGTTTAAACATTGGTGATTAGAGATGAGCGAACCTCGAGCATGCTCGAGTCGATCCGAACCCGAACTTTCGGCATTTGATTAGCGGTGGCTGGATACTTAGTGAACTTGGATAAAGCCCTAAGGCTATGTGGAAAACATGGATATAGTCATTGGCTGCATCCACGTTTTCCAGACAACCTTAGTGCTTTATCCAAGTTCAGCAGCCCCCGCTAATCAAATGCTGAACGTTCGGGTTCGGATGGACTCGAACCCGAACCCGGTTCGCTCATCTCTATTGGTGATACCTTGTTGCAATACTGTAATTCTTAAAGGGGTACTCCAGCCATTTTGCATTTTTCTAAATATATTTTGCTACCCTTGCATAGAACATAATAGAGAGCCTTTTCTTACCTAACCATGCTTCCCTGGAGTCCTCCTTCAGCGTCTTTGAGCCCCTGCTAAACAATCACACCGTTATTCATTTTGGCATGTGTAGAGAAGGTGGATGACAGCATCCTATGCGGGTAAAATATCCTTTATTCCTCCATCATGAAACAATGCAGTGATGTTTCGACTATCACAAGCCTTTATCAAACTCACTTAGGCAGTCACAGCCTGCTCAGCCAATCGATGGTCACGCTGTTGTCCTGCTTTAGTCAGTGATTGGCTGAGGGGGCTGTCACTGCCAAAGCAAATCTATCTCAAAAGTGGAAGTGTTCAGGTAACCCCAAGACAGGTAAGCATGGCTAGGATCTTTATTATGTTCTATGCAAGGGCAGCAATATATATATATATATATGGTTCAGGGAAGAAACAGAGTGCTGCACCTCACGCCTATGGCTGATACTAGTGCCGCTAGGCTAAATAAAAAACACATCAGAATTTTGTGTATGAATTGATCAAGCCATACTGCCCCATGTACCTCGTGCCGGTATCTGATACACATGGGTCCCTACACTAAGTCCACACCGTGCCAGTCAGTGGCCACCAACCCCGCAGGCGTGCACAGCAAGGGAACGGGGGCCATGGGACGGCCCTGCGACCCCCATGCCACAGGACCAGACCCAAAATGCCACAGGACCAGACTCCCTACCCTGCACGTGCACGCTTTGCGGGGTTGGCGGTCGCTGACCGACACGGGGTGGAGTTAGCGTAGGGACCCGTGTGGACCAGAGGACCTGCGCGGTGGTACACGGGGCAATATGGCTTGATCAATTCATATACAGACACTCTGGTGTTGATTTTTAATATAGGCCTAGCGGCATTAGTATCAGCCATAGATGGGATGTGCAGCCGTTCCTTTCTCTCCAGTTTCCGTGTTTCACAGTTCTCCCTCTCTGAACAGCTAGCACTCCTTTATAAGACCCACATGACCAAAATTAGCAGGATATGTCTGTGCTCACATGTCTGGACCCTATGTCTTCCCCATTCTGTGAGAGCAGCAATGGTAAGTGTAATACCATATCCATACTTGTGTCGTTTGGGGGCAGCCTTCCCCGCCGGTGGTGCTGGCTCGGTTTTGGTGGGGCTTTTTGGGTCTGGTCCTGTGACATTGGGGTTGCAGGGCCGTTCGATGGCCTCCCTTCCCTGCACGTGCACGCTTTGCGGGGTTGGCGGTCGCTGACCGACACGGTGTGGAGTTAGCGTATGGACCCGTGTGGACCAGAGGACCTGCGCGGTGGTACACGGGGCAATATGGCTTGATCAATTCATATACAGACACTCTGGTGTTGATTTTTAATATAGGCCTAGCGGCATTGGTATCAGCCATAGATGGGATGTGCAGCCGTTCCATTCTCTCCTGTTTATATATATATATATATATATATATATATAAAATGGAAATGCTGGAGTCCCCCTTTAAGAATGATACTGCTGGAAAGTTATACGTTCAAAACAGTTTTAGGCTAAGTGGTAAGAATGAAAATCTACAAGATTACAAAATTATTTTAACATAAAGTTGTAAAATGAAAAATTGAGAAAAAAAACTTCACCAAAAATTCTATAAACTATGTTTAACGAAAAACAAGCTGTCATTAAGGTGTCCTCCCACATACTGTCTGCATAACATTTTTTATTTATTTTACATTTTTTATTTATTTTACATTTTTTCCTCCCATAATGCTGTTTTTCTGACTTTTTTTTTTAAATAAAAAAATAGTGCATATTATACATTTTTGTGCCATTGAGTTTTTGCATTAAAAGTCATGTTGTTCTACGATCATGTGATACAAGGATTTCTGTTGTTGAATATAACATAAAAACATGACAAAAAGAACCCCAAACCTAGTTGTTATATAGTTCCTATATTTATTACCAGATAATCACAGCTCCATAGTTACACGTCACATTTTATTACTGCAAAATGTAAGCAAAGCCCATTGCCCAGTTACCGATATGAGAAAGCAAAATAACCAATAGATGTTGAAATTGTAATCAAGTCCGGAGAATTTTTAAAGTCTGAATAATTCAAATTCGATTTCTGTCATACTTATACATATAGCCATGGTAACTTTATGGCAATTGTTGCTTCGCCTTCTCTTTTTTATAACATTTATCAACCGAGCCTAAAAAAACACAATAGAAAGAACATTAGCACCCAGGACAGGAGCTCGGACAGTTACACATGATATCAACTACGGCTGCTTTGTCATTTTTGGGTATTATTATTATTACGACTACTTCCAATGCTCTGGTGCAGGACTGGCAGAAGGATCACAGAAACTCCAGAATATAGTTTATGCATTTATTTACACAATAACAATGAGCAACATGTTTTGGCGCTAAACCAGCGCCTTCCTCAGGCTCCTAACAATATAGCCTTCCTCAGGCTACAACACTTAAGAACTTCCCCAAAGGAGGAGTGGGGAATCGGAGCCCGAGTTCCGATACTGTGCACAGATATAGATTCTACAACTGCTTCCATACACAATCCAGCATTACGCACTAAAGGCCCTATTACACGGAACGATCATCGTCCGTATTCGGCCAATATCGGCCATTACGGATCATCTTCCTGTGTAATAGAAGGCAACGATCAGCAGTCAGTGCTCGTTTGCTCCTCGTTCCCCGGTTGCTGCCGCTGCTATTACACGCACCGGCAGTGAGTGGTTGAGTGCAGGGAAGGCCGCGGGGGGGGGGGGCTGCCCGGGCGATCACTAAATCGTCCGGGAAGCCTATAGAGGATAGCAGCAGTCTCCACAGAGCGCCGGCTGCAGATCACTGCTATCACAGTCTTGTGTCTTTCAACGTGTTGAAAGACAAACGACAGCAACGATCAGCCGACCTTGTTCTTATTGGCTGATCGTTGCCTTCTATTACACGGGAAGATTATCATTCCATGTAATAGGGCCTCTAGTCTTAGCAGACTCTTTGACTCAGTTGACCTTGGGGTAAGTCGGCTGTCGCTGGGGAGCACAAATACAGCGGTTTGATAACGGATGTGAGGTTATTCTATCGAAACACGGTATTTGCGTTCCCCTGTATTGCTCATTGTTCTTGTGTGAAAAAACGCATTAAGGTTACAAACCCACTTGCCGGATCTGCAGCGAGTCTCCTTGCTGCGTTTTTGCACTGATTGGCCGGGCGGAACGTGCCGGGAGCCGCTGAAGCAAGCAGGAGCCGGGATAAGGTAATGTATATCGCCCCCGGCCGCACGATCGCCCCCAGCCCCGCAGCCCCCGACCGCACGATCGCCCGCAGCCCCCGGCCGCACGATCGCCCCCCAGCCCTGCAGCCCCCGACCTCACGATCGCCCCCAGCATCGCAGCCCCCGGCCGCACGATTGCCCCCAGCGGGCGATCGTGCAGCCGGGGGCTGCGGGGCTGCGGGCGATCATGCGGCCGGGGGCTGCGGAGCTGCGGGCGATCGTGAGGTCGGGGGCTGCGGGCGATCGTGCGGCCGGGGGCTGGGGGGCTGCAGGTGATCGTGCGGCCGGGGGCTGCGGGGCTGGGGGCGATCGTGCGGCCGGGGGCTGCGGGGCGATCGGGGCTGCAGGGGGGGCGGGCAGGATATACATTACCAGGTCCCCGCTCCTGCTTGCTTCGGCGGCTCCCGGCACGTTCCGCCCGGCCAATCAGTGCGCTGCCCCGCCGCAGCGCACTGATTGGCCGGGCGGGCCGTGAAGACACCGGGAGCCCCGAAGCAAGCAGGAACGGGGACCCGGTAATGTATAATGTCCGGTGGCCGGGGGGTTAATGGGGCGGGCTGCAGACAAAATCGCAGCAGGGATGTACATCCCTGCTGCGAGTTTCTCTGCTATTGAAAGTATAGGGCCAGGATCTGCAGCGAGTCTCGCTGCAAAAACGCAGCAAGGAGACTCGCTGCAGATCCGGCAAGTGGGTTTGTAGCCTAAAACTATATCCTGAAGTTTCCATCATCCTTCTGCCAGTCCTGTGCCAGGGAATTGGAAGTAGTTGTTTTTGGTAGTTTGGTGATATGTACAGTACACTGCAATACAAGTATATTGCAGTGCACTGTCAAATTAGAGTGTCACTGTCGTGATTTTTTTTTTGCAGAAATCAATAGTCCAGGCGATTTTAAGAAACTTTGTAATTGGGTTTATTAGCTGAAAAATGCATTTTTATCATGAAAAAGCAGTTTGAAGCCCTCCCCCCTGTTTTCATTGTTCTCCTATGGAGAGAGCTAAATAAAAGACCAAAACAGGACAACAAAGAGTTAATCTACAAATACCTCCACCCTTTATCTCCTCTGACAGTCAGCACTGACCTCTCTGAGCTCTGATTACAGCTGTCACCCAGCTCTGTGCCTGTAATCCTCTGTTATCTGCTTTCTGCTGTCGGCTAACTCCCTCGTCCCTCCTCCCCACTCCCCTCTCCCAAGAACAGACTGGGTACGTCTGATGCAACAAGTCACAATTTCCTGATTTTTTTGCAGTGGATGGAAAAGAGGAGGGAGGGGGGTAACCTGGGAAAAGGCTTTTTAAATGCAGATAACGGCATATTTGGCTAATAAACCCAATTAAAAAGTTTCTTAAAATCGCCTGGACTATTGATTTCTGGAAAAAAAAAATACGACTTTGACTGTTTAACAATCTCCTATTACACCCTGCTTATGCAAAAGGTTCAGAATGAGATAGGATCACCCTGACAACCTGATCTGGTACTATGATAGAGAACTAACATTATCAATTTCCTCTTACTTAAAGGTGTATTCCAACTTATGCTCTCTCCAGAAGATAGGGGATACGTTTCTGACCTGATTCTCACCTCAGAACTGGGTGGAGAGTCCATACTTATCTATATCTAACAGCTCCATAGACAATGAATAGAGCGGCAGCGCATGTGTGATTCACTGCTTCATTCTGAGGATCCGCAGCAGAGTTGATTCTGTGTTCAGTTATTTAGAAAACCCGCTGCAGATCCGGTACGTGTGAACGTACCCTCAAAGGAGAACTCTGAGCTGGGGTGATTTTTGGGGAAGATGAAAGAAGTAACATGCTCTCACCTCCAGTGCTATATCCCTGGTGCTGGTATCCCGTAGCTCCTGTCCCCCGGTCCCGGACGCTTCTGGGTCTAAGTGGGGACCTGGGACGTGACATGTTTGGCCCGCTCAGCCAGTTAACGGCCAAGGCGGGGCCCACCCCAACCCAGAGTTCTCCTTTAACTTGACAAGTCTTACAAGCATAACTATGAGACATGAGATGACAATATGGAAAATAAAAAAAAAACAGATGACCAAAAATTCTTACAAAAATATCTTGAACATTAAAACTTTCCTTTTGAGCCAAGTAACTATAATCAATATACTTTAGAATAACAAAAAAAGACATCAGAGGAAAAATAAAAGCATAATAAGAAAAAGGGAAAAAAAAACTCATCTCTCATACCAATATATTATCGAACCTCGGATACATGTAAATAGGTGGCATTGAGCACAATGAAAAAAGACGCAACCTGACAACTGGCACCCATTAAGAAAATGAGCTTGGTCACATCGATCAGTGTCAGGTCGAGTATTATACAGAGGATTATGAAGCCTCCTAAAATGGAGATAAAAGTAAATGGTAAAATAAGAGCCATAAAATGATGACATATTTTCGCTATTAAATTAAAGGGCCGCCATCAAAAAATTGCACAAAAAACAAGGCATAAACAGTATATCCCATGTAAGATAATATCAGATAAAGTCCTTATTGTGGGGCTCAACCTCAAAGATAAAAGATGCTTGATCATGATATGTGCAAGGAGATGAAAAGAAAAAAAAAAAATTTAAATTCTAAAAGTTCTTTACTTTATTCCAATATCAGCGTTATAGGTAGAGAATACAGTGTGCTGTGTGGTGTTACAGGTAGAGAATACAGTGTTCTATGTGGTGTTACAGGTAGAGAATACAGTGTGCTGTGTGGTGTTACAGGTAGAGAATACTGTGTGCTGTGTGGTGTTACAGGTAGAGAATACAGTGTGGTGTGTGGTGTTACAGGTAGAGAATACAGTGCGCTGTGTGGTGTTACAGGTAGAGAATACAGCGTGCTGTGTGGTGTTACAGGTAGAGAATACAGTGTGCTGTGTGGTGTTACAGGTAGAGAATACAGTGTTCTATGTGGTGTTACAGGTAGAGAATACAGTGTGGTGTGTGGTGTTACAGGTAGAGAATACAGTGTGCTGTGTGGTGTTACAGGTAGAGAATACTGTGTGCTGTGTGGTGTTACAGGTAGAGAATACAGTGTGGTGTGTGGTGTTACAGGTAGAGAATACAGTGTGGTGTGTGGTGTTACAGGTAGAGAATAGAGCGTGCTGTGTGGTATTACAAGTAGAGAATACAGCACTACAGTATGTGGTGTTACAGGTAGAGAATACAGCGTGCTGTGTGGTATTACAGGTAGAGAATACAGCGTGCTGTGTGGTGTTACAGGTAGAGAATACAGCGTGCTGTGTGGTATTACAGGTAGAGAATACTGTGTGCTGTGTGGTGTTACAGGTAGAGAATACAGCGTGCTGTGTGGTGTTACAGGTAGAGAATACAGCATGCTGTGTGGTGTTACAGGTAGAGAATACAGCGCTGTGTGGTGTTACAGGTAGAGAATACAGCGTGCTGTGTGGTGTTACAGGTAGAGAATACAGTGTACTGTGTGGTGTTACAGGTAGAGAATACAGTGCGCTGTGTGGTGTTACAGGTAGAGAATACAGTGTGCTGTGGGGTGTTACAGGTAGAGAATACAGTGTGCTGTGTGGTGTTACAGGTAGAGAATACAGCGTGCTGTGTGGTGTTACAGGTAGAGAATACAGTGCTGTGTGGTGTTACAGGTAGAGAATACAGCGCGCCGTGTGGTGTTACAGGTAGAGAATACAGTGTGCTGTGTGGTGTTACAGGTAGAGAATACAGCGTGCTGTGTGATGTTACAGGTAGAGAATACAGTGTGCTGTGTGGTGTTACAGGTAGAGAATACAGCGTGCTGTGTGGTGTTACTGTCAAGTATGGGGTCAGGGGATGACCCTCATAAGAGAAACATTTAAATCTACAATGTATACTAACACGTGATTCTCATTACAATATATAATTCTTAACAAACTGCTTCAGACATATATATATATATATATACACTAGTAGCTTGTAACTGCTTCTGCAAGGCAAAGCCTTCACATGGAAGATTAATGGTTCCTGTCCTGGACAAAGAATGGTATGCTGGTGGTTTGCAGAGGAAGATAGAGGAAGTCACGTCCAGAAGATATGTGAAGATAGAAAACGTTACTACCACAAGAGTCTAAAGGCCTAAGCTACGCAGTAGAAAATGCATAAATTAATAGAGATTTGGTGTAATCCAATTAGATCAAAGAGGAATGTAATAATGTTATATTGTAACCACCCCTATATTCTACCCTATAAATGTATGGATCAAGGAAGTAATAAAGAGGAGTGTATATGGAACTTGGACCAAACTGGTTGTTGGTGTGATTTCCTTACGGCCGACACTTCCCTATTTTACAATCTAGACATAGACAGTTAGTTGAAGCGTGGCAGAATAAATTACCCTAATTACCCCATACCTCCCTGCCACGACACTGGCGCCCGAACAATAGGCCGGCACCTGCAGGGGGGGCCTACCCCGTGGGACCGACACCCGGCTGTCTGCTAGACGATCCCGGACCGACTGAACGAGCCTGATCAACTCCACCACAACGGTAAGTCTGCTGATTTTATAAATCTGTAGCTTACCTGTTGTGTCAGGCGGTCCTGTGTGAGTCTGTGGGTAACCTGTTCGATCCCCGTGGTGACCTTAGCGACGAGGTGTTCCTCCCGCTGTGCCGTCCAGAGAACCCGTAAATGTACGTGTATCATTGTGTACGTACAGCTTGTCGTAACCAACTAACTGTCTATGGGTATCTTACTGGGGCTCTGAGACACGTGGTGGTTTAACTTGTCAGAACTGGTGTCAGTATAGAGATAATTTTGGGTTTGACAGAGAACCTGTGTTACAGAGATATACATATTTGAGGTTTGGGAGAGAACCTGATAGAATTTGAGGTTTGGCAGAGAACCTGTTACAATTTTGAGGTTTGGCAGAGAACCTGATACAATTTGGGGTTTGAAAGAGAATCTGTTAGATATTTTGGGGTTTGTGAGAGAACCTGTCCGTTTCAAGTCAATGAATTAGCCTTGGCTGTGGTGCTGGGCAAGACCAGTTCTGATTTTGAGCGGCCGTATGTTAATATTTGTCAGTTAAAGTTTAATGCAAGTGAAACTTCTACTTCCTTTTTTTCCTTTTTTCCTTCTGAGCGCAGACACTGTGGCTGCATGTAACACAAAGAACGTATGATAGGAGTAGTAGTCTAGTAGTTTGTCTACGCAGCTGCGGTTAGCTGTTCTGTTCTTTCCAGACACTTCCTCAAGTTTGACTTTCACTTCCCTATTTTCCGGTGAAGTCAAACAGACAGGAAACACTTGTTTCTGTAGCTTGTTATACATTTATATTCCCCTCCAGGGGGCCTCCAATGACCATATTGTGAAGGATTAGTCTACTCAGATATCTTAAATAAGTGTTTCACTTGCTGGGTTTACGGTCGCGTGCTTGAATTGCACGAACTAGGTATTAGTGTAGAGTAGGAACACCCGTGATCTCTGAGTCCTGAAAAAACTCGCAACGCGATGGAAAGCTTGCGATCCTTGTTTGCATCGAAGCCTCCCGATAATACCTATGAAAGCCCAGTCGAGCTGGTAACCAAAAGAGAAGGAAAGAAACATGTGGCTAATATGAAAAAACTAATGGATGTCTGTCAGATGCCTAAAAAGGGGAGGCTGCAGGCTACGCTGTGGGACAAGGCCCTTAGGGAGAACAGAGGGACCTTGGAGGATAATGACTTGCTTTTGTCTGCCCAGGCATGGCATCGCACCGCATGTTCAATTGCAAAAGATAATTATGTAGAGGTGGAATATGTCAATGCAAAAGAGGAAGTGACTGCATATATGTACTATAGGGGGGGTGACACATCCCATGATGGCGACGGTGGACCACGATGCTGGGAGTGTCCACATTGCCATCAGCAGAATCCACCCTCTGCTGAATATTGCAGTAGTTGTGGGAGGGGACGCCCAAATCCAGCCCCTGAATGTAGAACCGCCCAGTCTGCCCCACCTAGTGACACTGCTGTACGTGCGGACGGCCATATTGGGACTCCCAGCTCCTCCCCATCTACCCAAGGGGAACAGCCTGCTTCCGGCAGCCATATTGCTATACCCAAACCCACCCTTCCGGACAGCAGCGCTCTTAATCTATATCCCTTATTGACTGCCTCTGGAGCATACTATGTACCCACCCCAGGTGCCGCTCCCATTATGATCTTATCTCCACAGCAAGCATCGAATACCCCATTCAGTCCACAGTCTCATGAGTTTGGTGAACTACTTGCAACTGCATGTCAGCAATTCAATTTACCCACCCTTCCTATACCTAAGACCCCTATCAAACTTAAGCAGGAACCTCCATACCCGAGTGATGGAGAAGGGGGAATCTGCCCCCGGGACAGTTGAACGTGGGTCACTTAGAACTAGACAACTGCCTTCCCCAGGTTTTGGTTTCGAGGATGAACGAGTATCAGTTGACTCATATCATCCGATAACCCCACGCCACACTACCACTAGAAGGTCTGAGGGACATAATAGAGTGACGTTTAACCCAATACCTTTTACTCCGGTATTTACTACCAAGATATGGGATCTCTCGACCACCTTGGTCATAGGCGTAGGTGATGTGGTACATCAGGATACAGAGGCTTTAGTGAATCCAGCTAACGCTGCCCTTAAGCACAATGGAGGCGTGGCTAGACAGATAGTGAAGCACGGTGGTAAGGAGATACAGTTAGACTGTGATGACATCCTGGCATACCGACAGGGTGCTCACCTACCAGTGACAGCAGTAGTGGCAACTCCAGGTTACAACCTGAAATGTAGGGTCATTCTACATGCAGCAGGCCCCATATACAGAGATTATGTTCATGAAGAAGCTGCCCGCTTACTGAGACAGACAGTACACAATGTACTCCAGAATGTCAAAGTTAAAGAATTAACCTCACTCTCATTGCCACTTATCTGTGCTGGACTATTTGGGTTTCCAGAGAAGCCTTGTTGTGAGACAATATTATCTGCAATGCGAGACTTTGGCCCCATCCACACAGTACGGCTTATCAAGATCGTAGTTCAAGACTCATACATAGCTGACTTACTTGCAGAAACTTGGCAGTACATGTGTACAGATTATTCTCTCTCCACTACGCAGAAAAACTCAACCGAGATGATACCCCTATCGAGACATAATCCATTTAGTAATGACCTCCTTCCAGGTCTGGAACCTCCACCTCCTCCTCCTCCACCGTTGATTTCATTTGACTCCTTACCGCTTCCACCACCACCACCACCACCAATTGCCGATACACCACCACCAACACCATTTTCCCCAGTTCAACATGTTTTGACTAATCAAGAGAAACCTAAGTATGTTCCTTTCAACCCTGCTGAAATCAATAATCTACTGAGCCAGTTGCCTGATCCTGAGAAACAACCAATGCCTTTTTACCGTAGGCTCAATGAAGTGCAGAAAACCTACTCCGCTAACTGGCAGGATCTAGCTAATATTACTGGTATCAAGGCAGGAGATTCCTTTTGGCCTATTATCAGGTCAGCATTATTGGAGGATGGGATGGTAGATACCCTCAGCTATCCCTCGGGTGAAGAGTTTTGCCGAAGACTTCAGAAATGGGCCAAAGATAGACTGGCTGACTCCTCTGTCAGTGTGGCCGACACATCTCAGGAACCCACTGAGACGGTGGAAAAGTACTATGCTAGAATGTTGGCACTCTTCCAAGACCAGGGATTTGATATGAAGATAAAACACCAGCGCACCCTTTTTGTCGAATCTTTTGTCAAAGGCCTTCTTGACCCCATTAAGAGAAAATTGGTGGAAACTCGCCCTGAATATATAGAACTACCCCACAGCCAAGTCTTGCTCATTTCGAAAGCTATTGAGAAGCAACAGATTAATCATGCGCCTCAAAGACTGACTGATAATAATGTGGCTGTTTTCCAACAAACACAAAACCCTCGTGCTAACAATGCCTCAAGAGTGGATGAGATTATGTATAATCAGCCAGCTCAACTCTATCCAGGAAGTCCTTTCCCTGGCAGACACCAACAGATGCCCAACAACAACAATAGGCCCCAAAAGCCTAAACCTGCTTGCTATTTTTGTGGCAAACTAGGCCATATTAGGAAGCAATGCCGTCTCTTTTTAGGACAGAATCTTCAAACCCAGCAAGGTTACCCACCAACCCGAGGATTCTCCAATTTGAGCATGGGACCACAGAATATGACCCCGCATGACCGCCAACAAAGATATAATCGACCCTCAAGCCAGGGTCGTCAACCACAGAGATCTCAACAGCACGACCAACTTGATCAGCAATCATTTCCTCCTCCTCCTCAGGACTGGTTTTACCCTGATGCATAGGAACTTGGCAAGCCTGTGTCTACTGTTTTCACTAACCTGGCGGACAAAGACCTTTCTTATCAATCTGGCCCTGTTTTTACAGTCAAACTTCCAGTAAATGGTCATGAAATCCCTTTTCTAGTGGACACGGGTGCAGCCAGATCAGTCTTAAGAACCTCGGATATCCCACCAGGTGTCACCCTCTCTCCTGACTATATCTCATGTGTCGGAGTTGACGGACAACCTACCAAGACTCGCCTTACCTATCCAGTGCCTGTTGGACACCAGAGTATACTGTCAAGACTTCTTGTTTCTCCTTCATGCCCAACCAACTTACTGGGAGCTGACCTCTTACAGAAGATGGGAGCAACTATCCGATTTGATTCATCTGGAATGTATCTAGACCTCGAAAATACTCCTACCACTGAAGAAATATGTGCTCTACAAGCCATACACACATTCCTAGTGCTTCCTTGTCACAAAAATATCCCTCCAAGAGTGCTACCCCTAATCCCGGATGGATTATGGGCCACAGGCCCTGATGATATTGGCCTACTTCCTGTCACCCCAGTACGTATCTTCCTGAAAGAAGGTGCATTACCACCCCACCTACCTCAATACCCCTTGAAAGCTGGTCAAGAACAGGCTCTGGAAGGACAGATTTCCGCCTTCCTGAGGAACGGCGTGCTTATCCCGTGCATGTCACCTGCCAATACACCCTTATTTCCTGTCAAGAAGAGGACTGCACAAGGTGAACCTGAAAAATACCGTTTGGTTCAAGATCTCAGAGCTGTGAATGCTGCTACTGTCCTGGAAACCCCAGTGGTTCCGAACCCCAACACTCTCCTCTCCCAAATACCTCCTTTTGCTGCTTGTTTCTTGCAAACGCTTTCTTCAGCGTTCCTCTAGAAGAATCTTCAAGATACCTTTTTGCGTTTACTTATTGTGGGAAACAGTATACCTGGACAAGAATGCCCCAGGGAGCACAGAACTCTCCAAACCAATTCACTCAAGCACTGCAGACATGCTTACAACCATGGATCTTGGCACACCTGGATGTGGTTCTCCTTCAGTATGTTGATGACCTGCTCTTGTGTGCCCCAAACGCCTTTGTTTGTGAAGATCATTCTATCAGCTTACTTCAGCACCTGGCCTCCATTAACTGCAAGGTGTCACAGTCAAAACTGCAGTGGTGCAGTGAAAAAGTTGTTTTCCTAGGACATTGTATCTCAAGTGGAACCAAACACCTTACGGAAGACCGCAAGAAGGCAGTGGCAGAGATCAAGCCACCCCAGACTCTAACCCAACTGCAAGCATTTCTTGGAATGATTACCTACTGCCGCCAATGGATTCCCAACGCTTCAGCTTTGATGCAACCACTTTATGACTCCTTTGCTGACATCAAGGACTCACATGGTCTTCCCATAGAGGCTATGAACTGTTTCTATGAACTTAAGAATCTTATTTTACAAGCCCCTTCCTTGGGGATACCAGATTATACTCAACCATTCTTCCTTTTCATCTCTGAGAACAATGGTCATGCTTCAGGAGTATTGGCCCAGAAACATGGTGGAAGAACACGGCCGCTTGGATATTACTCTTGCAGATTGGACCCAGTGGCTAGAGCGGCTCCCACCTGCCTCAGGGCAGTTCTTGCAGCACAAGCACTTCTGGACAAAACGGCTGATCTCATCTTAGGACATCCTGTTACTATCTTGGCACCACATAATTTACAAGCCATTCTGAAATTGTCCCAACAACCTCATTTGTCTATGCAGCGCAGGACACGCCTGCAAAGTTCTCTCCTCTTGCCTGAAAACGTCACACTGCAAAGATGTACAATTCTGAACCCTGCAACTCTGCTTCCTCTCTCAAGGGGGGAATGTGATCCTATTGAAGGCAATAGTGCTGCATCTCACAGGGATGAAGACTACCCTACAGAGGAAGATTACTATCCAGAACATGATTGTGTCCAGCAGATGGAAGATGAGACTTCACGTCTATCAAATGTTTCTACTTCACCACTGGACAATCCTGACTATATTCTCTTCACGGATGGCTCAAGGTACGCGGATGAAAGAGGACAGTTCCATACAGGATTTGCTGTGGTCACCTTATCAGAAACTGTGATGGCAAACTCCCTTCCTTCCCACATGTCGGCCCAGGAAGCTGAACTTAGGGCCCTGACCGAAGCCTGCAAGCTAGTGGAAGGGAAGACTGCCAATATCTACACAGACTCAGCCTACGCGCATGGAATAGCGCATGACTTTGGCCTGAAAATGGGCCTTGCGAGGTTTCCAGACAGCTAGTGGAACGCCCATCAAGAACCACAGAGCCGTGAAGACTTTGATGGGAGCTCTCCATCTACCGGCTCAAGTAGCCATCCTGAAGGTTAAAGCCCATGGAAGAACAGAGACAGAAGAAGCCAAGGGCAACTACAGAGCAGATCTAGCAGCAAAGGCCGCAGCACTTCTCCCAGAAGTTCGAGAGGAAGCAGAAGTTGCTATACACGTGCTAACAAGGGCAGGGAGGAAAAAAGAAGATGAAGCTGGAGAAGAAGAAGATATACCCAATCCAGGAATTACCCTGTTGAAGCAATTCCAGTCCCAGATAGGTCCAGAAGAAAAGAAGGAGTGGGAAAAACAAGGAGCTAAGATGCAAGAAGATGGATTCTGGAGAAAGGACAAAAGACTCTGCCTACCAAGAGCATTGTTCCCAGCAGTGGTGCAGTGGGCCCATGGAGTCACCCACAGAGGGAAGAACCAGATGATTTCCACCATCACTAAGTTTTACCTGGCACCTGGAATCTCTATCGCAGCAGCTACCTATGCTAAGAGTTGTGACATCTGCAAGACTTGCAATCCAGGGGGGACAGTGCATACTCCCAAGAAACACTTGGCTAAACCGCTATATCCTTTCCAGAGGATCCAGATTGACCACATGGAACTACCAAAGAGTGGAAGATACAAGTATGTCCTAGTGGTGGTGGACATGTTCTCAGGATGGACGGAGGCCTACCCAGTTGTTAACATGACAGCCAAACTTACTGTGAAAAGACTTTTGACCGACCTAGTCTGTAGGTTTGGAGTTCCAGAAGTTATTGAAAGCGACCAAGGCCCAGCCTTTATTGCAGATGTGACTAGGGAGATCTGGAAGATGGTAGGGGCAGACTTAGGCTTACATACCCCCTACCACCCTCAAAGTAGTGGGAAGGTAGAAAGAATGAATGCCACACTGAAAAATAAAATTCTGAAAGCAAGCAGAGAGTTATCCCTCCCATGGCCTGAGATCCTACCTATTGCCCTCTACTCTGTCAGGAACACCCCTAGGCAGCCCACCGGTCTAACCCCGTATGAAATTCTATTTGGGGGTCCTGCTAGGCTTGGGGCATATTACCCACAACAGTTGAAGGCGGGGAATGATAATCTTGTGAAGTATGTTGTAAACCTGTGCAATGAATTGAAAGTAACACATGCTGCAGTTTTCTCCTCTATTCCAGATCCAGAATCTGACCAGAGCACTCACTCCCTCCAACCAGGTGACTTTGTGGTTGTGAAAAAGCACGTCAGAGACGCTCTGGAACCTAGATTTGAAGGCCCATACCAAGTGCTTTTGGTGTCTCCAACTTCTGTGAAACTTGAAGGGAAAACCACCTGGATACACGCCTCTCACTGCAAGAAGGTGTCACCCACCAGTCCATCACCATGAAAGACGTCTTTATCCTTTTTATAATGTGTTCTGCCTGGGTGGGTTGGGGGACAACAGAGGTAGCCATTACACAAGATGAGGAGTTCATTACTCTCTGGTATAATTCATCCAACACCCATATAGCAACTTTTAAGGTCAATTTTAATCTACCCAGGGGAATGACATGCGATGAGGGGACTGTGTGGTATATGTGTGTTACTGATGATAACTATTGGGGTCCACATTGCGACTCCTGGGGGGCAGTGGGATGGAACACTGGAGACACTGATTGGGGATATAGACCAGAGGCTATACTACAGAGGAAAGACAAGAATGGGAAACCCTTACTCGATAGACTGACCTTACTCAAACCACTGTGTGTTAAGAAGAAGAAGGTGAAACTAGTTATAACCGTAGAAAACCCCAGTGCTAATGATGCAGGAACATATGTTATAGGTGGATATGGGGGAATGGCATCTGGTTATAAGGCAGGAATCAAGCTGAAGGACATGTTTCATTCTCCAGAGTGGAGAACAGAGGAGAAACAAACAACGGATATAATACATTTAGCCAAATCCCACATGCAAATGTATAATGAGATGGTAGCTATCTCAGACCCCACGGTAGAAGATGTATATGCAGTTGAGACAGGATACAGTGATACCAACTATTGGTTAGAATGGATGAAATACACTGCAGCACAATACAACCAATCAAACTGTTATGTATGCTCTAGTGCCCGCCCACACCTTGGGTCAGTTCCCCTACACCTAGACCCAGCTTCAGAACGGTGTTTCCTCAGCCTGTTCACCAACAGTACTACTAACAACCCGATTTGTGAGACTTGGAAAGTAAAATATCCCATAATCACACAAGCACCCACCCGAAGTCAGGGAATCACAATATACCCTGGTAACTACACATGCTTCGTGAGCGAAGGGGAGGGTAGAAACCTGGGTAAGTTTGAACCAGGCTATTGTGGAAGTTACAGTAACGCAACCAGAGACCAACTCCTGAACCAGGTCCAATCAGTAGCTGATGTGTTCTGGATTTGTGGGGATATGAAAATAAGACCCAAACTTGAAGGTAATTGGACAGGGGAATGTGCACTAGCCAATGCCCTAATGCCACTTCATGTAATACCCCTTGAAGATGGTAAGATGGAAGAGGTTTTCTCATTCTAGAATAGCAAGGTCCCTTGACTCTTCCATCAGACACAAGAGAACTATTGATCTGACCCCAAAGGGAAGCTTTGACCCACACGTATACATAGATGCCATAGGAGTCCCAAGGGGGGTGCCAGATGAGTTCAAAGCTAGGGACCAGGTGAAAGCAGGATTTGAATCAATCTTCCCTCAGATAACCATAAACAAGAATGTGGATTGGATAAACTATATTTATTACAATCAACAGAGATTTGTCAATTACACTCGGGATGCCCTACATGGATTGGTAGACCAACTAGGCCCCACATCTATTATGACTTTCCAGAACAGAATGGCCCTAGATATGGTGTTGGCAGAGAATGGTGGAGTATGTAAAATGATCAAGGATGTTTGTTGCACCTATATACCTGACAATACTGGTCCAAACGGTAAGGTAACCCTAGCCATTAAAAAACTAGACAACATATCTGAAGAGCTAAAGAGGAATGCTGGTATAACAGACCCATGGGACCAGTACTTCTCTTGGATGAGCGGATGGCAGAAGTGGCTAGCACAGGTGGGCACGGTGCTAGGAGTAGTTTTACTGGCCTCATTAATCATGGTTCTCCCAATGAGAGTTATTACTGAGCAACCCAGGGCCTGACAGGTTCCCTTTGAATCACTTATATGATAAAGAATAACCTAGACTTACAAATTAATTAGGGATAGATAAGGGAAGGGTAGACTCTCATGGTGACTAAGTCCCAGTGGAAGGAGGTGGTGTTTGTTAGGAACACAAACTCCAGTAGCTGGGTGAAATACCCCTACTCCCCATCCCTCACCATGAGACAGCTACAAAGGCTCAAGACTACTAGTTTTTAGGGAAAACAAGGGAAAGGTTATTCTAATGGGTGATTAAGTGATTTCAATGTTTCTAGGGGGGACTGTCAAGTATGGGGTCAGGGGATGACCCTCATAAGAGAAACATTTAAATCTACAATGTATACTAACACGTGATTCTCATTACAATATATAATTCTTAACAAACTGCTTCAGACATATATATATATATATATACACTAGTAGCTTGTAACTGCTTCTGCAAGGCAAAGCCTTCACATGGAAGATTAATGGTTCCTGTCCTGGACAAAGAATGGTATGCTGGTGGTTTGCAGAGGAAGATAGAGGAAGTCACGTCCAGAAGATATGTGAAGATAGAAAACGTTACTACCACAAGAGTCTAAAGGCCTAAGCTACGCAGTAGAAAATGCATAAATTAATAGAGATTTGGTGTAATCCAATTAGATCAAAGAGGAATGTAATAATGTTATATTGTAACCACCCCTATATTCTACCCTATAAATGTATGGATCAAGGAAGTAATAAAGAGGAGTGTATATGGAACTTGGACCAAACTGGTTGTTGGTGTGATTTCCTTACGGCCGACACTTCCCTATTTTACAATCTAGACATAGACAGTTAGTTGAAGCGTGGCAGAATAAATTACCCTAATTACCCCATACCTCCCTGCCACGACAGGTAGAGAATACAGTGTGCTGTGTGATGTTACAGGTAGAGAATACAGTGTGCTGTGTGGTGTTACAGGTAGAGAATACAGTGAGCTGTGTGATGTTACAGGTAGAGAATACAGTGTGCTGTGTGGTGTTACAGGTAGAGAATACAGTGTGCTGTGTGGTGTTACAGGTAAAGAATACAGTGTGCTGTGTGGTGTTACAGGTAGAGTATACAGCGTGCTGTGTGGTGTTACAGGTAGAGAATACAGTGCTGTGTGGTGTTACAGGTAGAGAATACAGCGTGCTGTGTGGTGTTACAGGTAGAGAATACAGCGCGCTGTGTGGTGTTACAGGTAGAGAATACAGGGCTGTGTGGTGTTACAGGTAGAGAATACAGTGCTGTGTGGTGTTACAGGTAGAGAATACAGTGCTCTGTGTGGTGTTAAAGGTAGAGAATACTGTGTGCTGTGTGGTATTACTGGTAGAGAATACAGCGTGCTGTGTGGTGTTACAGGTAGAGAATACAGCGCACTGTGTGATGTTACAGGTAGAGAATACAGCATGCTGTGTTGTGTTACGGGTAGAGAATACAGTGTGCTGTGTGATATTACTGGTAGAGAATACAGTGTGCTGTGTGATGTTACAGGTAGAGAATACAGTGCGCTGTGTGGTGTTACAGGTAGAGAATACAGCGTGCTGTGTGGTGTTACGGGTAGAGAATACAGTGTGCTGTGTGGTGTTACAGGTAGAGAATACAGCGTGCTGTGTGGTGTTACAGGTAGAGAATACAGCGTGCTGTGTGGTGTTACAGGTAGAGAATACAGTGTGCTGTGTGGTGTTACAGGTAGAGAATACAGTGTGCTGTGTGGTGTTACAGGTAGAGAATACAGTGTGCTGTGTGGTGTTACAGGTAGAGAATACAGCGTGCTGTGTGGTGTTACAGGTAGAGAATACAGCGTGCTGTGTGGTGTTACA
Organism: Dendropsophus ebraccatus; assembly: GCF_027789765.1. Lineage (NCBI taxonomy): Eukaryota > Metazoa > Chordata > Amphibia > Anura > Hylidae > Dendropsophus > Dendropsophus ebraccatus. Next base: position 20,108,556 of record NC_091457.1, on the reverse strand, counting down.
GGTAGAGAATACAGTGTGCCGTGTGGTGTTACATGTAGTAACAGTGCTCTGTGTGGTGTTACATGTAGTAACAGTGCTCTGTGTGGGTGGGAAAACAATGAAATGATAAAGTACTGCAAACAATTCAGTAACACAATAAGGCTGGGTTCACACTACATATATTTGAGGCTGTATAGCAGGGGTGGGGAACCTCCGGCCCACTGGCCGCATCCGGCCCCTGAGACCTCCCGATGCGGCCCGCGGCCCGCAGCTCCCCTGTGATGCGCGCCGCTCTGGAGGAGGAAGGAGCCGGCATACACAGCATCCTCCGGTGTCTGTGACAGCTGCCGGACACAGGAGGATGCTGTCTATGCCGGCTTCTTCCCCAGCAGAGCGGCGCGTGTCTTCAGTCTCCTGCGGGCCGCTCGCGATGACGTCATTTCATCGCGCGCCGCCTGCAGGAGAAGACCGGCACAGAGGACCTGGGACAGAAGAGGACCTGGGCAGCGTGGGAGCGGAGGTAAGGTGAGTGGGATGTTTATTTTTTTTATTTGGGGGTTAACTAGGCCACCAGGGACATGCCTGATGGGGGTTAACTAGGCCACCAGGGACATGCCTGATGGGGGTTAACTAGGCCACCAGGGACATGCCTGATGGGGGTTAACTAGGCCACCAGGGACATGCCTGATGGGGGTTAACTAGGCCACCAGGGATATGCCTGATGGAGGGTTAAATAGGCCACCAGGGACATGCCTGATGGGGGTTAACTAGGCCACCTGGGACATGACTGATGGGGGTTAACTAGGCTACCAGGGACATGACTGATGGGGGTTAACTAGGCTACCAGGGACATGACTTGGGGGTTAACTAGACTACAAGGGGCATCACTGGGGGGGTTAACTACAATAGCAGGGGCATCACTGGGGGTTAACTACAATAGCAGAGGCACTAGGGGAACAATACTTTGCCTTGCCCCGGGTGCTGTAAACCCACGCTACTAACTGCCGCACACGGTATGCGGCCCTCGAATGATTTTATTAATGCCCGACCGGCCCTTGACATGGAAAAGGTTCCCCACCCCTGCTGTATAGCAACCAAAACAAGGAGTGGATTCAAAACACAGAAAGGATCTGTTCACACAATGATGAAATTGAGTGGATGGCCGTCATTTAATGGCAAATATTTGCTGTTATTTTAAAACAACGGCTGTTGTATTGAAATAATGTCCGTTATTTACTGTTATATGGCGGCCATCCACTCAATTTCAACATTGTGTGAAAAGATCCTTTCTGTGTTTTCAATCCACTCCTTGTTTTGGTTGCTATGAGAACCTGACTTGAGGACCAAATACTGCCTGAAATATACGTAGTGTGAACATAGCCTGAAACTGCAATGTGTGAACACAGCCTAGATGTTCTGCAACAGCCTTGGGCGTCGAGTGGGCTCAACCAGGAAGTACAACCAGAAAAGACAGAACAAAACCCCCCAAAACATATGAATTTTTGGTAGTTTCAAGACTGGGATAGATAGGTAAGTAATGCTTTATGCTTCTGCAGAAGTTTCATTTTGTTTTTTACCTCTACCTGGAGTTCCCCTTTAAATCCATTGCTCCAGTGCTGGTATATAGGCTTTGTACATGTTATGCAAATAAGGATATTTACACCTTCATGCCTGTATGTAAATGCCCACTCTGTTTAGATTGACAGAACAAACATTGCTGGGCTATTGCAATTTGTTAATTGTTCATTTACATAAACAAATGCTTATATCTCAGCACTGGAATAAGAGACTGAAATAAGAGTTAGGTCTCCTGATTCAGGGTTAGAAGCCCTATTGTATACTGTCTTTACTTTAGTCAACAAAAATCTGCTGACAGATCCCCTTTAAATAAGCTATGATATGTTGTTGCCTCAAAGCAAAATAAAATACAGTGGTACCTCGGTTCTCAAACATAATTGGTTCTGGAAGGCTGTTCCAGAACCGAGCAGTTCGAGAACCGAGCTGTAAATTCCCATAGGGAACAATGTTAAACTGATTAATTGTTTCTTACACTCCGTGGGTCAGGTGCAGAGCACCCAGCCCACGGAGCGTAAGAACGCTCCATGTTCACAGGAACAGTGAGAGGCAGGAGAGGGCGGCTATTTAAACTTTCTGCCGCGCTCCTGCTCCACTCAGCTGCGGGGGACACCCTGTAAAGAAGCGGGGATTCCCCTCATTATGATGGGATTCCCCACTTCTTTACAAGGTGTCCCCTGCAGCTGAGAGGAGCAGGAGCGCGGCGGCAAGTTTAAATAGCCGCCCGCTCCTGCCTCTCACTGCAGGGGATTCCCTATAAAGAAGTCGGCCGCACTGCTCCCGCACTAACCTGTCATTCCAGGCCCCCCCCCCCCAGCTGGCCCGGATCACTTCTTGTATGTACTGTATCCCCCGCAGCCGCACGCATCTGCTGTTCTGCCAGCAGCCCCGCTCATCAGCTCCTTAACTGCTTCCTCCCGCTTGTCCCCGCCGTGTCTGCAGACTCTCCTTCATCCTGCAGATGCGGCGGGGAGCAGGAGGAGGAAGCGGCTAAGGAGCTTTACCTTTACAGGGTGTCCCCCGCAGCTGAGAGGAGCAGGAGCGCGGCGGCAAGTTTAAATAGCCGCCCGCTCCTGCCTCTCACTGTTCCCGAACACCTAACTGTTAGCTGAACATCAGTTCAGCTGACAGTTCTCCCCCTGGTTTTGTTCGGATACCGAGCAAAACTTCAGGGGGAAATTTAGTTCGAAAACCGAATTGTTCGAATACCGAGGTGTTCGGGAACCGAGGTTTTACTGTATTACGTATATAGAAGACTAAATTTGAATTTCATCTAATATAAATGTATAAAACAGTAATAGTATGTTATAAGGGGAACACTATAAAATTTAACAATAACCTGTTTTCAGCCCTGAAATATTGTTTGGGTCATACAGGTTCCCTTCTTTTAGTAGACTTTTGGGGTTATAGTGGCTTCTGAAGTCAATGATTAAGGGTGCCTTCACATGAATTTCACAGCGGATTTCACGCTACTAGTTTTGCAGTGAAATCCGTTGCTATACTCTGTACCATTATAGTCTATGGTCCAGCATTCTCGCGCCAGATTTGTATTCCGCAGTGAGAATGTAGTGACTGCCTTGTTTAATTAGCTGCTGAGTCGGTAAGAATAACAAAGAGCCCATACTTACCTTTCTGCACTCCCTTGTTGAGCTTCTGCATGAGTCTCCAAGTACCTACTCACTGATGGCCTGCTTAGCCAATCAGTGCGCTGTACCACTGCAGCCAGTGATTGGCTGAGCAGGCCATCAGTGAGCAGGGACCCGGAGACTTGTACAGGAGTGCAAGGGAGTGCAGGCAGGTAAGTATGGTCTCTTTGTTATTCTTACCGATACGGCAGCTAATTCGTTGAACATGGCAATTACTACATTCTCACAGCAAGAATGCAGGGTCATAGGCTATAATGGTACAGAGTATGGCAGAAAAACTCGTGCCGTGCAATTGGCTGTGAACTCGGGACATGTGAAGGCACCCTCAAACAGTAAGTTATTTGCCCCTTAGCCTATGTTCACACAGTACAATAATACCAAAATACAATATTTACAATATAATAACGAACTCCATTGTAATCTACCATTGTTTGTACATATGCTAATTATGATTAATACCTACCTATTACAGCCATGCATGTCAAAAAACCAAAGCTGAGATAAAGAACGGATACAATCACCAACAATATGACTCCAGCGCTCACAAGAGGGTTGGGTTTGGGCGGCTGGTTTGGACGATCATCTTTATTGATGGCTGCTGTGGATAAGATAAAGAACAGGTTAGCTGTCATTCAATCATTTAATAAGAAGAGGTTTTCAAGCAGTACTGTTCAGGGAACACATAACGCGCTAAATCTAAAATCTGAAGTGAATGTAGCTAAATTGTAATAGCACACACAACCAGAGGACAGGGGTGGTGCTGTTTTTTAATTGGTATATTTCATAGATTTTTCTTTCATCTCCATTGTTAAAGCAGAGGATGGCACAGAATGGCTTTCCACTAACACTAGACCTGGGTATGAATGTGTGTGAGTTTGTTTAAGGCCATATTCACACGTCTGTAAAATTTGTCCCCAATTGTGGAAAAACAACCCGCCCCATACATTTGAAAGGTACTATTTTCAGTTCCATATTTGTTATGGGGCAGTGATCCATGCTGCAAAAAATAAGGTTCCTGTCAGGCATCGAGCCGAGCGCCCGATTCCTGCCTCTGCCGAGGCGCGCCGACGGCATCCTTCACAACAGGCAGGGTCGGTTCATAGGGGCGCACCGACGACATCCCTAGCAGCCGTCCTGCACTTCCTGGTCTCGGGCCGTGCTCAGACGTCACTACGTTCTGCTGTTGAGCCGGACTGGTTGCTGGGGGCCCGCCGATCGTGTCCCCAGCAACCAGCCTGCTATGTTTACTTTTTGTTTTGCATGTTTACCACCCCCGGTCGATCGGCATCAGGTGTACCCTTGATGGTGACTGACAGCTGACCTAGCCAGTTAGCTCTCAGCACCTAGGTTCCTGTCCACTATAAATCCCAGCCCCTGGTCTTATCCCATTGCCTGTGATAGTGCCTTGTGCCTTGACCTAGCGTTCTCCTGACTGTTTGTTGTTGTGATTCTGACCTTTTGGATTTTGTACCCTGACCTTGCTTCCTGGATTCTGATTTTGTACCTTCGCTCTTCGCTGCACGTGTGTTGCTGACCTCGTATCCTGACCATTCTCTATGGTGTTTGTTTGTCTTGTCTTGTTTTGTGTTACGCTCATTCAGTGTAAGGATTGTCGACCAGTTGTCCGTAGTAACCTTTAGTACTGTTTGTGGCAAGTAGGTAGGGACAGCTGGGGCGGGTGCCAGTCAAGGGCTGAACTTGTCGCGTGTCTTTCAAGTACCCTAACTGACAGTTCCAGTACGGACTGCAATTGCGGAGCGGACCACCATTCCCTAATGAATGGGTCCGTGCACTGTGGACAGCCATGGATGCACATAATGCTGTCCATAGCCACGCGTTTGTGGCTATGGACAGCAATACGGGCGTGTGAATGCCAATATAAAATGAGAGCAAGTCTAAAATCTAATGACATATTTAATATTACTTACCCACTGGTAAGGAAGTTGTCAATGACCCATGCCAGCCTTCTAATGGAGTTATTTGTGGACCTAGAATTCAAAAAGATTCAATCTGTTATGTATAGTATCATACCATATACTGCAGATGAAGCTAAAAATGAAAATAAAGTTTCTGTCAATTCAGAGATGAGGTTGGTGCCAGAGTGAGGAGCCTAATATGTTTGTCTGGCAGATTCTGTGGATTTGTGGCAGATTCTGCCCAGGGCAGATCAAGAAGAAGATTAAAAGGAAACAACTCTGATCAGAGAAGACGTCCCCTGTGAGTCACTTAATATAACTGCACTTTAATTTATTTAGAGTACAGAACCTGTGTAGAGCTGGGTGTGTTACCCGAACATAATGTAAATACACTCAAAAACACTGCAGGACAAGTTGTACTTTTTATCGGTACCATTTTGAAAAATTTTTGATTTTTTTTCCCCACAGTTTTTTGGGAGGCGGGTTAACAAAATACAGCAAATTTACCTTTTTTACTCACTACGCTCACTGTGCAGGATAAATAATAAAATGTTATTCAGTTTGTTACAGACATAGGGATACCTAATATGTGTATTTTTATTTATTTTTTATGTCGAAAAGAGGAAGGTAAAATGTATGATTTATTTTTGGGAGGAGGGGGCTTTATTACATTTTATTATATAAACTTTTTTATTAACTTTTTTTCTTGTCCCACAGTGACACAGTGAGGAGGGAGATTAGTCAGCAGCAGAGAGCATAGAACAAAGGATTACACAGTGGGACCTGTGTGAAAGCCGGTATTCAGAGGTCAGAGAGGTCAGTGCTGACTTCAGAGGAGATAGCCTGGTGATGTAGCTGTAACTTAACTCTTTGTTGTCCTGTTTCGGTGCCTCATCTCCCTCAACCCCTCCCCTCTCCATAAAAGAACCATGACAGGTACAGGAACGTCCAGGATCGTCTACGGGTGTTCAGAGTGGGCACGCACGGCGGCCCCGCTCTGAACCGCCGCGGCCCCGGGTGCGGCATGTAGCCCGGGACCGCGGCTATTAGCGGGCACGGTCCAATCGCCATGCCTGCTAATTAAGTAATTAGATGCAGCGTTCAAAGCTGACAGCTGCATCTGATTACTTGCTGTAAGCCATCCCTGGTGTCTAGTGGGGTTGATCGCCCCCCCCCCCCCCCCCCCCGGCACCATCCAGGGTCTGCACCGTAATGGCACTGATCCCGGCTTGGCACTCGATTGCTTTCGGCTACATAGAGTTTAATGAGAGATTAGTGTGCTTATACTAGAAGTCCCCCAGGGGGAATAACCCTAACCCAGGGGGAATAACCCTAACCCCAGGGGGGCTTCTAGTATAAGTGTAAAAAAAAAAAAAAAAGTGTTGTTATAAATAAAAAGCCCCCTCCCCTAATAAAAGTTTGAATCATCCCCCTTTTCAAATGTTATAAATATAAATGGTATCGCCGCGTGCTTAATCACCCGAACGATTAATTTATTATATTCCTGATCTCGCACGGTAAACAGCGTAAGCGCAAAAAATCAAAAAGTGCAAGATTGCGCATTTTTGGTCGCATCAAATCCAGAAAAATTGTAATAAAAAGGGATCAAAAAGTCGCATATGCGCAATCAAGGTACCGATAGAAAGAACACATCATGGCGCAAAAAATTACACCTGACACAGCCCCATAGACCAAAGAATAAAAGCGCTATAAGCCTGGGAATAGAGCGATTTTAAGGAACATATATTTGTTAACAATGGTTTGACTTTTTTACAGGCCATCAATAAAAGTTATACATGTTATATATCATTGTAATCGTAACAACATATATAACAAGTCGGTTTTACCCCAGGGCAAACGGCGTAAAAGCAAATAACCCCCAAATAGAAGAAATGCGTTTTTTTTTGTTTTTCCACAACATTTAACGACACATTAAATTTTTTTCTGGTTTCGCAGTTTACTTTATGCAAAAATTCAGCCTGTCATTGCAAAGTACAATTAGTGGTGCAAAAAATAAGGGCTCATGTGGGTTTCTAGGTGAAAAAAATTCAAATTGGCCCGGTACTCTAAGGGTTAAATACTATATAGACACACAAAGGTGGCCTAACTACCATATGTGGGCAAAGAAGAACATAATTACTATATGGAAACAAAGGTACCAAATTACTATATTGGGGCAGAGAGTGCCTATTATATGAGGCCAAAGAGTGTTTATGTATGGAGGCATAGAGGGGCTGAAATACTACATGTGAGCACAGGGAGGCCTAATTACTATATGGGAATCAAAAAGAGGTTCAACTACTATATGGGGGTACAGAGTATGCCTGTAATATATGGCAAGGTTGTGCCTAACTACTATATGGAGATAGAGGGGCCTAAATAGTCTATGAGGTCACAGAGGAGTCTTAATAGCTTAATAAATTCACAGAGAAAGACTTACTACCATATGGAGCCACAGAGAGCTAACTACTATATGCAGGCACAGAGGGGCCTTACTACTATATGGGAGCCTTATATGGGGTGGGGGGCTTATATACTTTATGAGGGTACAAATGGGGGCCTTTCTACTATGTGAGGGCAAAGAGGGGACCAGCATACTATCTAAGGGCCTAAATACTACATGAGGCACAAAGTGGGCACTATTACAGTATGGTGCAACACAGATGGGGACTTTGTATACAGGTGAGGACGGTGCTGTAGCCAAAAGCCTAAAATGTTTGTCTTTACTATTCTGAAAACTTTGTCATCTGCTGAGGGTCCCTATGAATAACATAATCGTATGGCTGAACCACAAGCTACAGTATGCCTCCGAACCAAGGGCAACCCTATCCCCCCAGAACTAGCGGGTATGTTAACATTTGGCTTGGAGGAACAGGAGAGAACCTGCCGGAATCCCACTACTTATGCTTAGGAGCTTCAATATAGATATAAATATAGTTATACACAGTATATACCTGTAATTCCAACATATATTGAGAAAATTAAAAAAGAATACACACTTACATACGGTAGGGCAATAGGTTGTGTTCATTTTTCCAGTCTGTAAAACATATATTTATATAAAGGATGGATTAATCGATTGTGTGATAGCTAGGGAGAGATAGATAGATAGATAGATAGATAGATAGATAGATAGATAGATAGATAGATAGAGACATTCCGCAGCACACCAGCATTCGTGAGAAAAGTGATTTATTCCAAAAAGTACAAAAAAATACAAAGGATGCAACGTTTCGACCTCCTCACGAGATCATTATCAAGCATGATCTCGTGAGGAGGTCGAAATGTTGCATCCTTTGTATTTTTTTGTACTTTTTGGAATAAATCACTTTTATCACGAATGCTGGTGTGCTGCGGAATATCTCGATATACTTCTGGGGATCCCCGAGCCAGGGGACTGACTCCGTGCAGCACCCGCCTCATGCACTTTTGGATGTGCGGCTTCCTCCTGCTTCTAGATAGATAGATAGATAGATAGATAGATAGGCGATAGTGGTGACACATAACTGCAGCCACAAGTGCTAAGACTCAAGGCTAAGCCTCCCTCAACCCACCAGACAGGTGAAACCAGCGCATCAGCAGCTGAAGTATGTAGTGCACGTCTGTGTACCCTCCCCAAACAATACACAGAATACCAGCATAGAGTATGTTTCCCAGCAAGCGGCCAGCACAGAATCCATTCCTTCACCGGCACAGAAGAGAAGGAAACATAAAGGGAAGAAAAAGAAGAATTTCTTAAAAAATAGTAAAGAAACTTTTTGTTGAACAGGTATGTGTTATGGCGACTAGACAATGTTGTACTACGCCTACGACTGCCCTATTTCCTTGTTCTGACGGGACATGTAAATTTTCCAAGAATATGATCTCTATTATATTTAATACCCCCCCGACCCGCTCCCCCCCCCCCCCCCCCCGGTATAGTGGCCAAGATAGACCTTTATGTGTGCATTAACCTACAAATCACCAAGCTGCAGGAGAATACACAATGAAGAAAGACAGGTATAGCAGATAGGACTTTGTCTTTGGCTTTTGTCTCTTTTAAATTTAAAGGGATTGTCCACTAAATGTACTAAGTGTACTCACTGCAGTTAGTGTGTGCGGCGCAGGCCTGATATCAGGCACCTCTCCTCCAGGCTCTGTATGCTGAATGTTGGGTATGTCTGTAAGATTGGATATAATGGAAGAGCATGTGACCATGTCCCTCCCTCAATGCCCTCCAATGAGCGGGGCGGCACAGTCAAATTCTTCTTCATGCTCGGCCATCTTACGGACAGGATCATGTATTTTGTTAGGCCGGATTTTTCTTACAGCGGCATAACAGTTGCCGCTGACAGGTGATGGATGAATGTTAATCTCCTCTTTTCATATTGCTGGTTTTCTTCTTCTACAATGAAAGTTATTTTTGTTGTTTCTGTTACAGACAGAGGTGGCAGCAGAGAGCACAGTGTCAGGCTGGAAAGAATACATCACTTCCTGCAGGACATACAGCAGCTGATAAGTACTGGATTACTGGAGATTTTTTTAAATAGAAGTGATATATAAATCAGTATAACTAAAGGTCTAATAATCTCCTAACGCAGATGCACTGTGCGTCATTATGACTTAACAGGTGTCAGTGTCAGTATATACCTAATGTGAACTAGTGGCACTTGCTAACTAGTAGAAATATATGTCCCAATTTTATATTTTGGCACTACATCTCCCAACATGCATTGCATCTCTGAGCCAACTACCTGGTACCCACCAACCACTGGTTTGTTCTGCTTTAGCTAGGTAATCACTGATAGGTGTGAGCCAGTTACATAAGACATGTTAAAGCTTGCCTGTCCCACAGAAGAGATGGTGATCACATGTCCTCTGTCTCAGAAGGGAGGGGGAGGACAGAGCAGTGGAGACAGAGTGGACCAGGCAGGGAGGTTTTTCAGCAGCTTCAGGGGGTGAGTCGGCATGTGATACAGACAAACGACTCAATTCACATAATAGAAACCTATTACAAACAAGCTTAGATTATGGGTAGGGATTGAACAGGGTTAACTCTCTCCTAACTGGAGTACCCCTTTAAGAACACCAAGAACTGTTAAACTTTTATACCTCCATCTTGTGGAAGAGGTTATCTTGTTTAGAAAAGTTACCTATTGTAACGCCTGGAGTAGTGGATCCACTGGACCGTCACCAGCGATGGCACTAACCTCACCAGTGTCAGGATGGTATCTTTGCGGAGCGTTATGCGCCCCTCGGCTCATGCTGTGCTGCCGAAAAGGCGCTGAAATTCCTTTATTCTGTTTGTGTTTTTGTTTGCAGTCTGTGAACACTGGTTTATTTGCTCACTTTTGTTGGGAGACACACCCAAATTCACCTGCTGAGTTCTGTCTGGCCATGTCAGGGTTTACCTGTGTTTTGGTTCTGCTGTGACTGACAGGTCTTCCTGCCAGTGGATGTGTTTTGTTCTCAGCTGTCTGTGCTTGGAGATCAGGGGGATGGTCCAATGATGTTCTGGATCAGAACCCTGGCCTCCTGTATAACTACCTCAGTCTGGGATATTATTGCTGGTTATTGACTTAGTCTCTGCCTGCTTGTGGATTCTGTTTCTTTGCATCTCCTGACTACTGCATTGTATCTCTGACCTCCCTTGCTTGCTGCCTGCCCCTGATCATATTGCCTGTTTTCTGATTACGCCTTTGGATCCTGATTTTGTACTTTTGCTGCCCGAATGTTGTGACCCGGATTGTGGACTATTCTTCATTGTGTTTGTCTGTCTGTTTTGTATTTGTGTTCCACCTAGCCAGTGCAGGGACTGCCGCCCAGTTGCTCGCCGCCATCTTAGGGCGGATTGTGGCAAGTAGGTAGAGGACAGTGGGCGGGGCTAAGCTTAGGGCTCACTGTCTTGTATTGTCCTGCTGTCCGGTTCCTAACAACCAGGGAGCGGAGTCTAAGGGGCCGCTGGTTTGGACTTGCTGCGGCAGGCGACCCCCAGGTCGCTACCCCTGACTTGGTTGCTAGTGACGGCAGGCGAGGCGTGGCAGGAGCAGTAGGTAGGAGATGGTGCTGGCAGAGGTCTGTAGGCGTAACCGCAGGTGACAGGCTGAACACAGGAGCAATAGTGTAACAGAGGAGCAGAAACCAGGAACAAGGACTAGGGACCAGGTAGCGGATAGGAATCAGGAACAGGGACTAGGGACCAGGTAGCAGATAGGAATCAGGAACAAGGACTAGGGACCAGGTAGCGGACAGGAATACAGGAACAACAGGGAGCTGGGCCAAACGCTATGGAAAGCATGTAGAGGCTCCAACACCTGGAAGGGGGCAGAGCTGGAACTTATAGGGGAGTGATTGACATGTGGACCAATTAGGAGTGCACTGCCCCTTTAAGTCTGAGACAGATGGCGCGCGCGCCCTAGGAGGCGGGGACGCGCGCGCCGGCCGGCACAGTGAGAGACAGGAGCGGAGGAAGGTGAGGCGCCCCCAGGGGCCGAACTAGCAGCAGCGCCGGGTCCCAGCACAAGGACCCCGGCGGCTGCATGGGGCAGGAGGAGGTTGCGGCGGTGGCCCGGAACACGGGACGCCGCCGCGGCCGTGACACCTATTTGCATTGCAACTCCTGTCCTTGGCTTTCATCCACACATCCCCAGCATCATCTACATTTAGAAATGTCATTAGACAGGATACCGTCACAAGACTGCTGTGCCATAGGGAAATCTCTACCAACACGTATGCGGGGGTCCTTATCAGTGCATCAGGGAGTGTGAGATTCAACCTGCAAGTCTTTCGGGATGCAACCATGTAATAATTGTAACAAGTTGAGGGTGATGTGGCTCCGGCACTCCAAAAAGTGGTTAAAAATATTAACTTTATTAAATCATAGCATTAAAATAAGTGTTACAGTCCACGCTGTCTCGTAGGATCAACGTGTTTCGCGCATGCGCGCTTATTCATGATCATGACTGAGCGCGCATGCGTGAAACACGTTGTTCCTACAAGACACCGTGGATTGTAACACTTATTTTTTACCATTTTTGGAGTGCTGGAGCCACATCATTCTCAACTTATTAGATTTATCAGCGGTTGGCCATCGCGGGACCCGTGCACCCTCACGAATGTACTGAGATTCCCAGGATTAACTGAGGTGAGCTGATTACCACTTGCTTTATCTTATCTAATAACTGTGGTTCACCCCAAGTGTGGTGCTCACGCAGAGCATAGACTAGTAATTGTGATAGTGATTCTCAATCACAGGACATACGGCACAATAGTCATGACTTTTACGCCATGTATCCCGACTGAATCTGGAATACCACAAAGAAGAGAACCTGTACAGCAACTCTCTTCAGGCTAGATTATTCTCTCTCTCTCTCAGAGTAGAAACAGGACTGTAGAGCTGGATACCTTCTCAGCATAGTGGAGTGGAGACAGTTCTTGGTTAAAACCTAGCCTGTGCTCATCTGAAGGAAGATCATGTGACCAAAACCTCATACATCCTTACACAGATCCATCAGTGGTGCCGTGCGGCAGAAAAACATTAACCCTTGTACGTCCTAATACCGCTGTGTATGCAGTTGTGGCAGTGTAACAGACAATATGACAGATGATACCTGTTTACTTCAAGATACCCAAGCAGGAATTAGCTATCTGGATACATTCTACAACCTATATAACACTGCAGCTGGTAGATCGGTACTGGGACACTGCAGAAGGCTCAACCTATCACATGCGAGTCTCCTCCGCTATCTTACGAGCTTACACTTATAAGAGAGAGGCTAAGAAGAAAATGCAGAATCAGGAGCATCCGACTCTCCACTCCAGATTAATCCACAGCTGTTGGAATATTAGTTTCTATACCCATTACCATATACATGATCACATTCACAGCTCCAAAGTTACACATCAGATTTTTATTTTTTTTTATTAAGAAGTATGTAAGCAAAGCCCATTAGCCAGTTACAGATATTATGAAGCAAGATAACCAAGAGATATTGAAATTGTAATCAGTTTCAGAGAATTTTCTAGGTCTGTAGGATTCTAAGATATAAATTCCATTTCCATCATACTTATATATATAGCCATGGTAAGATTCTGTCAGTTGTTGCTTTGTCTTCTGTATGTGATTTATCACTCCAGCCTAAAACACAATAGAAAGAACATTAGCACTCTGGACAGGAGCTTGGACAATTACATCTATGGCTGCTTTGTCATTTTATGTTATTTAAAAACTAGAATCTTTAACATCAATATAATTTTTTTTTTTTTACTTTAAAAACTTTTTTGGGTGCCATTTATTCCAAATCTGATCATGTCAGCCTAGCGGAAACTCTCCTTCTCACTGTTCATCAGGGCAAGCGCCCTGTCGAGGAATACTGCATGGAGTTCCGCAAATATAGTGTGGTGACAGGATGGTGCGAACCTGCTCTAAAGGCATTGTTCAAGCAGGATCTCACGGATAATGTGATGGATGTCTGGCTGGACAGGTCATCCAGATCCTCATACACTGAAGCATACCATTGACTTGTCCATACGAATCGACCACAGGATCTGGGATAGGCACAGGGAGAAAGTAGGTCCTGACTTGAACCATCTGTCTCTTAGGGTGGTATTCTACAGGCTGATGGGGCCCGATAAACGAGCGCCGATCTGCTAGATCGGTGCTCGTTTACTGGGCCTATTCCATGGCCCGATTATCGTTAAACAAGAGCTGCAGGGACATCGTTACCGATGTCCTTGCAGCCCTAGCTTAACTAATATACATTACCTATGCATGGTTCAGGGCTTCTCTTCTCCTGCTTCTCCCGGGTCCCGCGCGCTCCTCCGGCGTCAGGGCGGCCTGTCTCTGCTGACAGGCCAACTGGCCAGGACCACCACGGCCAGTGATTGGCTGAGAGGCCTGATTGATTGGCTGAGCAGCCTGAGCTGAGACAGGCCGCCCTGATGCTGGAGGAGCGTGTGGGTCCCGGGAGAAGTAGAAGATGAGGATCCCTGCACCCTGCATAGGTAATGTATATCGCCAGTTGCCGGCCGCGCACCGCTATTCCACGAAGTAGTGCGCAGTCGGTGCCCGACAAATATAGGTTCTAACCTATATCAACGATCATCATCGGCTGATCGTTGTCTCTATTCCATGGAGGGATAATCGGCCAAATCGAGCCAATTCGCCAGATTATCGCTCCGTGGAATAGGGCCCTTACTCTTTCTTTGAGAAAAAAAGGATCCCTCCTCCTGATAAATTTGAAGTCGAACCCCTGCAGCTTGGTTTTCAAGCAATACTGTTCAAGGAACAGGTACCACGCTAAGGCCATGTTCACATCCTGTGTCCAACAACGGCCAATGTCTTATAGGTTCATCTGGCCGTATCAGCAGTATCGGCCTGATTAACTTGATTTTAATTGGGGCGTGTGTCCCTAATCCAATTTACCATTGACCACAATGTAAAGTGCGGCCGTGATCCATATTGTACACTGTGAGTTTACTATGGCCGCTGTTTAATGGAATGCCAATTGAGTCAATACAGTGTGTATACACTACGACCGTTGTTCTATACACTTTAATGTAGTCGCACGCTGTTAATAAACAACGGACGTTCAGCCCGCTCATTGTAGTGCAGGGTGAGCAGGCTGAACATCAGAAGACACAGGAGACAGAGCAGGACCTGCACAGAGAGAGAAAAGGGTGAAGGACCTGATCACATGACCTGAAGGTGCTCAACCTTTCAGTGTGAAGAGCAGCCAGAGAGGAAGAGGGAGAAGACTGAGCTGTAAGTGATGTCAGTCAGCGTCAAAGTAGATGTACTTTTTTTTAATCCTTTACCTTACTTGGATTTTCATTGTTAAAGCAGGGAATTTGCATACCTCCCAACTTTTGCAAAGAGCAAAGAGGGACATGTGCGCCGCGGTCCCCATAGCCACACCCCCATAGCGACCCTCCATAGCCACACCCCCATATCGCCCCTCCATAGCCACGCCCCCATAGCGACCCTCCATAGCCACTCCCCTACAGTCACCACATGCTGCTGACTGAATAGTGCCCTATACAGTATCCAATCCGCCCCAAAATGCCCTATATAGTATCCAATCCCCCATTATAGTGCCCCACATAGTATCCAATCCCCCCAATAGTGCCACACATAGTATCCAATCCCCCTATATAATGCCACACATAGTATCCAATCCCCCTATATAGTGCCCCACATAGTATCCAATGCCCCCATATAGTGCCCCACATAGTAGCCAATGCCCCCATATAGTGCCCCGCATAGTAGCCAATGCCCCCATATAGTGCCCCACATAGTAACCAATGCCCCCATAGTGCCCCACATAGTAGCCAATGCCCCACATAGTAGCCAATCCTTATATAGTGCCCCACATAGTAGCCAATCCCCATATAGTGCCCCACATAGTAGCCAATCCCCATATATAGTGCCCCACATAGTAGTCAATCCCCCATATAGTGCCCACATAGTAGCCAATGCCCCCATATATGCCCCACATAGTAGCCAATGCCCCCATATATGCCCCACATAGTATCCAATCCCCCATATAGAGCCCCATATAGTAGCCAATCCCCCATATATGCCCCATATAGTATCCTATCCCCCATATAGTGCCCACATAGTATCCAATCCCCCATAGAGTGCCCCACATAGTAGCCAATCCCCCATATAGTGCCCCACATAGTATCCAATGCCTCCATATAGTGCCCTACATAGTAGCCAATCCCCATATAGTGCCCCACATAGTAGCCAATCCCCTATATAGTGCCCCACATAGTCGTCATGACCCCATATAGTGCCCCACATAGTAGCCAATGCCCCCATATAGTGCCCCATATAGTAGCCAATGCCCCCATATAGTGCCCCACATAGTAGCCAATCCCCCTGTATAGTGCCCCACATAGTAGCCAATGCCACCATATAGTTCCCACATAGTAGCCAATGCCCCCATATAGTGCCCCACATATTATCCAATTCCCCCATATAGTAGCCAATGCCCCCACATAGTATCCAATCCCCCATATAGTGCCCCACATAGTAGCCAATCCCCCCGTATAGTGCCCCACATAGTATCCAATGCCCCCATATAGTGCCCCACATAGTAGCCAATCCCCCATATAGTGCCCCACATAGTAGCCAATCCCCCATATAGTGCCCCACATAGTAGCCAATGCCCCCATATATGCCCCACATAGTAGCCAATGCCCCATATAGTGCCCACATAGTAACCAATGCCCCCATATATGCCCCACATAGTATCCAATCCCCCATATAGTGCCCCACATAGTAGCCAATCCCCCATATAGTGCCCCACATATTATCCAATCCCCCCATATAGTAGCCAATCCCCCATATAGTAGCCAATCCCCCCATATAGCGCCCCACATAGTAGCCAATCCCCCCATTAGTGTGGCCCGACCAGAAAAAAAATAAACCAGTAACTCACCTGTCCACCGGTCCCAGCATCTCCTCCCCCGGCAGAGAGCGCACTCCCGTCATCCTCCAGGGCGGGCAGCGGGGTATACAGACACTGACTGTGCCGTAAGTAATTCATGATAGAGGCTGCAGGTCACTTCCGGCACAGTCAGTGTCTGTGTACCCCGCTGCCCGCCCCGGAGGATGATGGGAGTGCGCTCTCTGCCGGGAGAGGAGCTGCTGGGACCGGCGGACAGGTGAGTTACTGCTTTATTGTTTTTTTTTCGGTGGGGCCACATATAATGCGGGAGACTGGGTGCCTTTCCGGGACCGCGGGACAGCACCCCGAAAACGGGACTGTCCCGCGGAATCCGGGACAGTTGGGAGCAATGAATTTGGTTTCTGGGCAATATTGCAGTATGGCGCCCCACAGACGCTAGACCTGGGTTTGTTTAAAGGGGCTGTTCACCCAAAAAAATTTTCTTTCAAATCAAGAAAGGCAAGAAAGTGCCAGAGATTTGTAATTTACATCTATTAAAAAAATCTTGATTCTTCCAAAACTTATCAGCTGCTGTATGTCCTGCAAGAAGTTGTGTATTCTTTCCAGTCTGACACAGTGCTCTCTGCTGCCACCTCTGTCCATGCCAGGAACTGTCCAGAGCAGTAGCAAATCCTCTTCTGCTCTCTGCACTGGAAAAAATACCACTTCCTGTAGGACATACAGCAGCTGATAAGTACTGGAAGACTTGAAATTTTTTAATAGAAGTAAAATACAAATCTCTAGCACTTTCTGCCACGAGTTGACTTGAAAGAAAACATTTTTTTGGTGAACAACCTCTTTAAGGCTACATTTACAGTACATGTCCACAAAATCTGTCCTGTATTTAGGGACAGACGATGAACACATACATTTGAATGGCCCAGTGCACACATCCATATGTGTTACGGGGCTGTGATCTGTGCTGCATAAAACCTGAAAGGTACAAGTACAAGACTGTAATGAATGGGTTAGTGCATTGCGGACAGCTACAGATGCACATCCATACTGCTGTCCATACCTGTGGCTCTGGCTATGGACAGTCCTACAAACTTCTGGATGTCAAAATAAAAAATGAGTCTAAATGATCAATTAAATATCACTCACCCATTACAACTGAAGCTATGCTTAACGCAGTCCAGATAATCAGAACAAATTTTAAGGGACCTAGAATTCAAAAATATTCAAATTGTTATGTTTTGTAATATTATTATTATGGTGCTATAAAAATAAAAATTATTATTATTTTGCATAATACCTTTAATTTTTTGCAATTGCAGGGTTGTGGTGACAGCCTTTTGTGACTTGCAACATAACCCCATTGAGGTGTATGAGTAATGCAGTCACGCGACAGGCAGTGCGACATGGTGGTATCTGGTTGCGCGGCTGGGAATTGCTGTGTAGACCCAGCCTAAATTCTTACATACCGATGCTGTACATTATTTTTGTTTCCTTTTGTATTACCTATAAAGAGATGTCTACATGGTAGATACTACTTATTGGGGGGGGGGGGTACCTGCATAGAGAGGCGTTAATATTATATAGATCAGGGTTTCCCAACCTTTTACACCTTGGGTCCTCCCTTCTGATCTGAGATGTCACTGTTTCTTCTCCATCCGGCCCAGACCAGCAGGAAGGTTTCTTCCAACTACAATTCACTTCTTCAGAACCTGCCAGACAGTCATCTGCAGGCTCTGCACTTTTCCAGAAATGTCCTTTCCTTTTTCCTCCTATAGGCTCCCAGTAGTAATTCCACTGTTTGGTGTCATGTGCAGTAATGTGAGTAGGTATGTAGGATCCCTTGCAGTGCCCCTCATATAGTAAGAATGTCCCTTCTATGCCTCCATATAGTAATTATGCCCCCTGCTGTGCACCCATATACTAATAATGCCCCCTGCTGTACCCCTATATAATAATAATGCCCCCTGCTGTGCTCCCATGTAGTAATAATGCCCCCTGCTGTACCCCTATAAAGTAAAAATGCCCCCTGCTGTGCTCCCATATAGTAATAATGCCCCCTGCTGTACCTCTATATAGTAATAATGCCCTTGCTGTGCTCCCATATAGTAATAATGCCCCCTGCTGTACCCCTATATAGTAATAATGCCCCTGCTGTGCTCCCATATAGTAATAATGCCCCCTGCTATACCCCTATATAGTAATAATGCCTCCTGCTGTGCTCCCATATACTAATAATGCCCCTGCTGTGCACCCATATAGTAATAATGCCCCTGCTGTACCCCTATATAGTAATAATGTCCCCTGCTGTGCTCCTATATAGTAATAATGCCCCCTGCTGTACTCCCATATAGTAATAATGCCCCCTGCTGTACCCCTATATAGTAATAATGCCCCCTGCTGTGCTCCCATATAGTAATAATGCCCCCTGCTGTGCCCCTATGTAGTAAAAATGCCCCCTGCTGTGCTCCCATATAGTAATAATGCCCTCTGCTATACCCCTATATAGTAATAATGCCCCCTGCTGTGCTCCCATATAGTAATAATGCCCCATGCTGTACCCCCATATAGTAATAAAGCCCCCTGCTGTGCCCTCTATATAGTAACAATGCCTCCTGCTGTGCTTCCATATAGTAATAATTGCCCCCTGCTGTGCCCCCATATAGTAATAATGCCCCCTATATTGTAACAATGCCCCCTGCTGTGCCCCCATATAGTAATAATGCCTCCTGCTGTGCCCTCTATATAGTAACAATGCCTCCTGCTGTGCCCCATATAGTAATAATGCCCCCCTGCTGTGCCCCCTTATAGTAATAATGCCCCCTGCTGTGACCTCTATATAATAACAATGCCTCCTGCTGTGCTCCCATATAGTAATAAGGCCCCCTGCTGTGCCCTTTATATAGTAACAATGCCTCCTGCTGTGCTTCCATATAGTAATAATTGCCCCCTGCTGTGCCCCCATATAGTAATAATGCCCCCTATATAGTAACAATGCCTCCTGCTGTGCTCCCATATAGTAATAATACCCCCTGCTGTGCCCCCATATAGTAATAATGCCCCCTGCTGTGCCCTCTATATAGTAACAATGCCTCCTGTGGTGCCCCCATATAGTAATAATGCCCCCTGCTGTGCCCCCATATAGTAATAATGCCCCCTGCTGTGCCCTCTATATAATAACAATGCCTCCTGCTGTGCTCCCACATAGTAATAATGCCCCCTGCTGTGCCCCCATATAGTAATAATGCCCCCTGCTGTGCCCTCTATATAGCAACAATGCCTCCTGCTGTGCTCCCATATAGCAATAATGCCATCTACTGTGCCCCCATACAGTAATAATGGCTACAGTAAAAAAAAAACAAAGACAGCACTTCATGTGCAGGATCAGATTCAATGGGATGGAGAGAATTCCAGTAACGGAGTAAAACCGGGTCCCCTCTCACCTGGCTAAGTTGTGCAAGATCGAGGCACAACTCTCCATGCGTATACTCAAGAAGGGAACCAGTGTGCAGCCTTCCTGCAACAAGATGACGTAACAAGATGCAGTTCTCCTCTCGCAATTCCAGCAGGATTAACAGGTGCAGCTTCTCCCAACAGATGAAGAGACCGGTCCGGTCTAGAAATGAATGATGCTGAGCCTTTTATATATGTTTTTATTATTTTAATACAGTCGTTTTTTAATACTTCATCAGTTGGGAGTAGCTGCACCTGTTAATTCTGCTGGAATTGGGAGAGGAGGGTTGAGCGGCACAGGAGGGAGACCATGGGGTGAGCGGCACAAAGGGAGAGGAGGAGTGAGCGACACGGGAGGGAGACGGAGGGTTGAGTGTTACGGGAGGGACACAGAGTGGTGAGCGGCATGGGAGGGAGAGTAGGGGTGAGTGGCATGGGAGGGAGACGGTGGGGTGAGCAGCACAGGAGGGAGAGGAGGGGTGAGAGACACAGGAGGGAGACCGAGGAGTGAGAGGCATGGGAGGCTGAGGAGGGGTGAGTGGCACAGGAGGTAGAGGAGGGTTGAGCAGCGGCGGGTAGGAGGTGGAAGGGTAAGCGGCACGGGAGGGAGAGGAGGGGTTGAGCGGGTAGTGGTGGATGGCCTTACTTTCGGAGGGGGGGCTTATTTTCGGGGGGTGCCTTACTTTGGGCTACTTGGTAGATTAATTGGGGTGTCTTATTTAAGGAGGATGCCTTATTTTCAGGGAAACATGGTATATGTGAGTACAGATGGGCCTAACTACTATATGGAGGCACAGAGGGGCCTGACTACTATATAGGGCCACAGAGTTACCCTAAATTCTATATGGAGGAACAGGGGGACTTGTCTACTATAAGAGAGTACAAATGAAGGCCTTTCTACTATGTCAGGGCATAGAGGGGGCCAGCGTACTATCATTGTGCATTGGGCACAAAGAGGGCATTATTACAGTTTGGTGCAATAAGGATAGGGACTTTGTACATAGGTGAGGACAGTGCTGTAGCCAAGAACCTAAAGTGTTTGTCTGGTAGATTCTTCAGAGAAGAGGCATTACCAGTACAAGTATTCATCATGGCTGGGCCAGATGGAGAAGAAAAGGAAAATTAGGTGACTTCAATCAGAGAAGATGCCTCCTGTGAGTCACTTACTGAAATTGCACTGTAATCACTTAAAGGGGTTATTCAGGATTAGCAGAACATAGGTTGTCTGCAGTATTAAAACATGGCTTAGGAGAGGTGTTGTAACCTTTTCGCCCAGTTCCCGGAACTAGCTGGTATATTAACATTTGGAGGAACCGGAGACAACCACTACTAGTAGCTTCAATATAGATATCAATATAGTTATATACAGTATATGGCTATGTTCACACTACGTATATTTCAGTCAGTATATTTCAGGCAGTATTGCAACCAAAACCAGGAGTGGATTAAGAACACAGAAAGGCTCTGTTCACACAATGTTGAAATTGAGTGGATGGCCGCCATATAACAGTAAATAACTGCCATAATTTCAATATAACAGCCGTTGTTCTAAAATAACAGCAAATATTTGCCATTATATGGCGGCCATCCACTAAATTTCAACATTGTGTGAACAGATCCTTTCTGTGTTTTTAATCCACTCCTGGTTTTGGTTGCAATACTGACTGAAATATACTGACTGAAATATACATATACTGACTGAAATATACGTAGTGTGAACCCAGCCTAAACCTGTAATTACAACATATACTCAGAAAGTTGAAAAAAAAAAAAAGAATACACACTTACAAAGGGTAGAAGAACTGGATCGCTCCATTTTTCCAGTCTGTAAAACATAATTTTACATGAAGGACTGATAAATTTATTGTATGAATAGCTAGGAGGAGAGTGCTGATGGGTTTCCATGTCAGCCAGGGCCTGTAAAATACAACCCCCCCCCCCCCCCCCCCACACACACACACACACACATATTGAAACTGCAATTCACATTAAATTATTTAAAAAAATAAGGATTGTATAGCTGTCTCTTGAGCTTGTTTGAGGCCAAATAGCAATTGTTACTTTATAATGACTTGCCTGAGCTGCATTAACAGCATTTAGCGACATGCTTTACAGCAAGTCTCATGGGCATAGATTGCAATAGACAGACTCTGTCCCCTTAAGATGAAAGTAAAACACATGATGCTGTAATGTTGTACAGATCACTATACAGCAGCCTCCTCTTATCATTACAGACACAACAGGAAGTCCCAGCTTAGTTTTAGCCCCAGTGGTGGGAATGAAAACTAGAAGAATTCCAGATTATTTTATAATATAGAGAGAAAAATTGAAAATGAGAAAAAAAGTTACTAAAAATTCTTTAAAAATATGTTTATCTGAGATGCTGACAGTGTGCTGTAGTTAGTAGTCCCCTTGTCAACATGGTGTGGTGTCCCACTAAGGGTGTTACTATTATCCACACCCTTCATAAAAGTCTGTACTTTTTGAAGTCGTATTGCAGCTAAATTGTTACTGGAGAGGACCACTAGATGTCGCTGTATTGTATAACTGAAGTGTGAAAGCTGTACAGCTGAAATATCTTAAAGGGTTATTGTATTTGTGTATACCAGATTCTGTGAACCAGTAGGATCTCTACTTTCTTCTATCCTATCACCTCTTTCCCTTCTGCTCTTCTATTGCACTCTTTCCACCCAACCACAGCGCGCCTCACACGTTAGACGAAAGGGGAGGAGTTTTTAGGTTTAGTCCGATTCTTAGTCAGTACCCTGCATGGGTAGGACGGAGGACAGTCACCTCTTACAAACTTCTTTCTTGAAGCACCACACCTGCATTATGCAGTGCTAAATCCTTCAGGAGAGGACTAGTGTAATTACAGTGCAGGACAGTGTCCGCAAAAGAGCCAGAGAGCTAGGAACTGATCCGGGTGGAGCAAAGTTACAGAAAGTCTATTATTTTCATCTCGCAGCGCAGGTGTAACCAGAAAATTCTGACCATTTCGCTCATCCCAGATAACGAGGTCTGGGGCCTGTGTCACCCATTAGTACGGTTCAGCCAAAGCTAGTTGGCATAAGGTGGTGTGAAGACTATAGGAAAGTCAATACATGGGCACAGGTTGTTGTTTCTTCTTCTTCTACAAGTATTCTTCTATGCACTCCAACATCCCGGCAAAGCACATTACTACTTGGGTTGAGACTCTCACGGCACTCTCCTCTGTACTACGCTACCTCAGTACTACCCTATCAACTCTACTACATCCTACTCTGCACTTATCGTGCAGATCTGGTGGTTCTATGTTTGTGTATTTATTTGAACTATATCAAGTGAATCTCAAGATTTGTTGTATTACCTGCTGCATATTAACAAGCATTAAACCCAGTCAACGTTATCAACTGAGTCTGTGATTATTCACTACCACCTGCACAGCACCTCTACCGCAACCTTGGGACATTTTCCCTTTCTGTGGGTGGCGGGTCCTACTATTACTTGGGAGGGTCATTACACCGCTCTGGCCACCTGTGATAACAACATCTGTGACTATACTACCCCAAGGGACCCTGCAGCCACCCGACAGGACACTGACCACAGGGGAAAAGGGTACAACAGGCCCTACACTCTAAAAGCAGGTGTGCCATCACACCTGTGTGCCCACCAGGCACTGGCGTCACGTGACAAAACCCTAAGGTGTTACTGTATCTCGGCCATCCACCACAGTAGTGGTGTCACACTTCCGTCTAGCAAGTGACCGGCCGTCCCACCGCTAAAACATCATCCGGGGGCTCACCACAATGGTACCTTTTGGAAATTTGTCCATGTAGTGGGTTATGCACAATCTCAGGTCTCCTACTGTAATGAAGAGTCAAACAGGTGTTGTTTGTGCCGCACTCTGGCACCCCTCACCACTCCTTCCCCCTTCCTCCTCTTCATGAATAATCAATGCTGCCCGGCCTCCTGCTGGCTCAGCTGTCAGCCAGTGTCTCTGATTGCAGATCAATCCTCTGTAGGCAGGTTATGTCTGAAAGAAACACTCAGATATAGTCGAATCTCTGACCCCAAATGTGTAGGAGCTGTTTTAAAGGGGTAACTTACCTGTCTAGAAACCTGCCAGCAGTTCATTCTTTGGTTTAAATCCCTACTGAGTGGATGGCTGCCACTTAATGGCAAATAATTGCAATTATTTTAAAACAATGGCTGCTGTTTTGAAATAATGGACGTTATTTGCCATTAAATGGCGGCCATCCACTTAATTTCAGCAGTTTGTGAACATAGCCTTTCTGTGTTTTCAATCCACACCTAGTTTTGATTGCAAAATACTGAGCAAAAATACTGTGTGTGAACATACCCTTAAAATGATACAATAATGAGAAAAAAAATTAAAAAATACGGAGTATATATTTAATTTCCATCAAGGGATTTGAACCAAAGAATGTACTGCTGGCAGATCTCTAGACAAGTGAGTTACCCCTAGACCACGGCTACATTATATTTGGGTGCAAAGATTCAACTATATCTGAGTGTTTCTTTCAGACATAAACTGCCTACAGAGGTCTGATCTGCAATCAGAGACACTGGCTGACAGCTGAGCGAACAGGAGGACGGGCAGCATTGATTATTCATGATGAGGGGGGAGGAGAAAGGAGTGATGAGGTGTGCCAGAGCATAAAAACATAATTAATTAATTAACATAAAAACATAATATAAGCTATGTAATTTTATGATGACCAATTCCCCAGGATAGCTTAGCAGTCACGGGGTGGGGGTGGGAATTTATTATCTTTTTATGAAGTAATCTGTACCCATGTAGTTGTTGCCACATGGTAAATTCAGCTCTGCCACTCCCACCTTGCGGGCATAGCAGTGTCTGAATACCAAATCTGCAGAAGAAAGTGGTGGAATAAAATGGCAGCCATTAGTGCTAAGACTCCTTCAACTCTCCAGACAAGTGAAACCAGTGCATCAGCATCTGAAGTATGTAGTGCAGATGTCTGTGCACCCTCCCCAAACAATACACAGAATACCAGCAAGCGGCCAGCACAGAATCTGTTCCTTCACCGGCACAAAAGAGAAGGAAACATAAAGGGAAGAAAAAATAGAAATCTCGAAACTATTAACAAAACTTTTTGTTGAACAGGCATGTGTTATGGCGACTAGACAATGTTGTACTACGCCAACGACTGCCCTATTTCCTTGTTCTGACGGGACATGTAAATTTTCCAAGAATATTATCTCTATTATGTTTAATATCCCCCCCCCCCCCCCCCGGTATAGTGGCCAAGATAGAGCTTAATGTGTGCATTAACCTACAAATCACCAAGCTGCAGGAGAATACACAATGAAGAAAGACAGATATAGCCAACATTTCGAGGTATTTATCCTTTAGGTCAAATTTGTCCTACAGTGGCTTAAAAATAAATAGTTTTTTATTTTGCTGGTTTTCTACTTTTACAGTTACAAATATTTTGGTTGTTCCTGTTACAGAGGTGGCAGCAGAGAGCACCGTTTCAGACTGGAGGGAATACATCACATCCTGCAGGACATACAGCAGCTGATAAGTACTGGAAGATTTGAGATTTTTAAATAGAAGTTATTTAGAAATCTGTGTAACTTTCTAACACCGGTAGATTACATAAAAAATTCTCCAGAATACCCCCTTTGCATGTTAATTCATAAAGGTTTGGTTTACACAAGCAGTGTCTGAAGCTGCAGAATGCAGCTGCCATTACCAGATGTCACTGTATTATTTGCACGGCTGACTGTTAACTGATTGCTTTGTTTATTGCATGACTCAGGGCTCACAGGGAATGGAAGAGTGTCCATTGCCTGCTAAAGGACTACTTCCAGGGCCTGGCCAGGGGACCAGAACCCCTGAGTGGGACTTTTATCTTTTTCTCCTAACCTCTGCTCCCCTAGCCATGTCCGACTAGAACATTGTGAGTTAGGGGCTGTGGAAAACACCGGGAATATATCCTATCCATGCTGGATAGCTGTTTTTCTACCGCTGAATGCTACACAAGATTTACTAAGGTACTATACATGTAAGTAGTTTAGCACAGTGCAAGGGCCAAGTCTCTACCGCAAACCTTCTAGGATCCCTATGGGGTACCCCCGATGGCTAGCTCTCCCACTAGGTGGGTCTGTAATCCCTCATCGTATTTAACTCTGTGCCCACAAGATAGCTTAGGCGGATGTTCATTCCCGTGGATCAGTCTTAGGGGCCTATTCCACAGAGCAATAATCGGCCGAATCGGCCCGATGATTAGAGAAAACGATCAGCCGATGATTGTGTCAATGGCTGATCGTTTATTTAGGCCCAAACCTAAAATCATCGGTCACCCACCGCGCATCGCTACGTGGAATAGGGGTGCGCGGCGGGCGACCAACAATTTGAGAAGCAGCATACATTACCTAGCAGGGCTTCTCCTCCGCTCCGTCTTCCTCCCTGGGTACCGCGGCACAGCATCAGCTTCGGTGCGGCCTGACTGAGCTGTCAGACCGCTTAGCCAATCACAGGCGGGTGTTTTTGATGCGCGGTGGGACCCGGGGAGAAAGACAGAGTGGAGGAGAAGCCCTGCTAGAGGTAATGTATGCTGCAAGGGCTGCAAGAACATCGGTAACGATGTCCCTGCAGCCCTCGCTAACAATTGTCGGGCCGTGGAATAGGCCCAGTAGACGAGCGCCGATCTAGCAGATCGGCGCTCGTTTACATTGTTGATCCAGCCCTGCTCGGCCCGTGGAACAGGACCCTTATCTTCTTTTGTCTGTCAGATATAAGCAGCATTTTCAATGATAAGTATTTTCATTCTGCAAGACATTTCCTATTAAGAATTTAGATAAAAAAAATAGTGTGGTACCGTGATAGGGTACATGCTCACTATGGAATGGCGACAGAAAACCCGTTGCAGATTCCGCAGCTCGCGGACTCTGGCGGCCACGCGCATTTATGCCTGTGCCATAGACTCCATTATGACATGTCATTTCTTTCGGCAGACAGCGGAATCGGCCCAACTATAGAATGGTGTCTGTGGCATGGGTGGAGAGTCTGTGAGCGGAAGTGAGCGAGTTTTCCATCGCCATTCCGTAGTGTGCATATACCCTTAGCCAGAAAAATCCATGTGGTGGTAAATACTTTCGATCAAAGTATTTTAGGAATGATATCCAAGTTAGTCAGACAAGACATTTTCATTTGTAAACTTGTCTGATGAAGGGATCCCAATTTTGAATCCCGAAAGCTCACAATTCTAACAATTTTTTTGTTGACCAATAAAGTTAATACTCCTTTTTTACTTTAAAGGGGTAGTGCGGCGGTAAAGAATTATTGACAGAATAACACACATTACAAAGTTATACAACTTTGTAATGTATGTTATGTCTGTGAATGGCCCCCTTTCCCGTGTCCCACCACCCCCACCCGTGTACCCGGAAGTGTGGTGCGCTATACATACCTGTCACGTGCCGACTCGTCTCGGATCTTCAGTCTGCGACGTCGTCTTCGGACGGCCGGGCCGAATCCCTCCGAGCGTCCTGAGTGCTGGCCGCCCTCTGCAGCGTCATCCGATGCTCAGCCGCGATTGGCTGAGCATAACTGTGCTCAGCCAATCGCGGCTGAGCACAGTTATGACGCGGCGGAGGGGGGACAGGCGGCAGCAACTCGGCCGTCCGAAGATGACGCTTGGCACAAGATGGCGGACGGCCCTCGACACGGATCAGGTAATGTATAATGCACCACACTTCCGGGTACACGGGTGGGGGTGGGGGGACACGGGGAACGGGGCCATTCACAGACATAACATACATTACAAAGTTGTATAACTTTGTAATGTGTGTTATTCTGTCAATAATTCTTTACCGCCGCACTACCCCTTTAACATTACCCAGTCGTCGCTGGAGCGGGGGTCCTTGTTTGAAAATGCTGCTTGGTTCCTGCCAGTTCTATGCACTGGAGGCGGGCCCGGTGTCGCCAGTGGAACGATATCCCCTCCGCTCTGTGGGCCGCTCCTGTTGAGTTAATGGAGGCGTGTCACAATGGGGGGTGCCCACCTCCAGTGCATAGAGCCAGGCCAATGCACGGGTAAAGATCAGAAAAAGGCGGGCACTTTCAAAAAAGGAGTGCACCATCAGGATCCCTGCATCTGCTCCGTCATGCCAACTCCAACCTGTAACTCCAATGTGTGCAAACATACCCTAAAGATTTGAGGGACCATTCAGAAAGATTTGATTTCCAAATCAAAGGTCAATCTAAAAGGTCTTACATTTTATGAGACCATGTCAACTGAGTTTTCTATGGTACCTCACGATTACAGGTAACGTTAATGTTTCGGACAATATGTAGTGTAATAGACAATATAAATAGAGATGAGTGAACCTCCAGCATGCTCGAGTCCATCCGAACCCAATCGTTCGGCATTTGATTAGCGGGGGCTGCTGAAGTTGGATAAAGCCCTAAGGCTATGTGGAAAACATGGATATAGTCATTGGCTGTATCCATGTTTTCCAGACAACCTTAGAGCTTTATCCAAGTTCAGTAGCCCCCGCTAATCAAATACCGAACGTTCGGGTTCAGATGGACTCGAACCCGGTTTGCTCATCTCTAAATATAAGATTCAGATTCCACCTTTCATTTTCTAAATACAGCGATACCTTGGTTTAAGAGTAACTTGGATTAAGAGTGTCTTGGTTTAAGAGCTCACAGTTTTTCAAAATTGTGACTTGGATTAAGAGCATTGCTTTGGTGTAAGAGCTCCCTGTACTGGGTGGGAGGGGTAGTGAAGTAGGGGCATGGTCTACACAGCGGGGTCTACAGCTCTGTAGAAGGAACGCTGCAATATGATTGTATCAGCTCACCATGCCTCAGTAATGGTTGTATTGCGGCTCTCCGGAATAAGAAGCACGAGAGACCTATACTGCG
Source organism: Dendropsophus ebraccatus (assembly GCF_027789765.1). Classification (NCBI taxonomy): domain Eukaryota; kingdom Metazoa; phylum Chordata; class Amphibia; order Anura; family Hylidae; genus Dendropsophus; species Dendropsophus ebraccatus. Next base: position 20,079,698 of record NC_091457.1, on the reverse strand, counting down.
GGCCGTGTCCCGTGTAGATAATAGGAGAGGAAAGGATTTCGGTCTCCAGCTTCTTAAAAAGTACAAAATTTTATTGAAGCATCAACATCTAAAAATCCAAAATTAAAAACACGCCGACGCGTTGCGAGGTAGACACCTCTTAATCATGGCCATGATTAAGAGGTGTCTACCTCGCAACGCGTCGGCGTGTTTTTAATTTTGGATTTTTAGATGTTGATGCTTCAATAAAATTTTGTACTTTTTAAGAAGCTGGAGACCGAAATCCTTTCCTCTCCTATTATCTACAGCTCTGTACTCTGAACCAAGAAATCTCCCTCACCTTCCAAATCATAGCAGATCCACTTCAGGCTGGGGCTTACATCAGGGGACAGGACTGTGGAGGTAATCTCTTCATAGCTCCCCAGACAGAGAGTGCTGCTATATACTGTGCTCACTCTACACCCTGCTCAGTCCTTCATACTCCCTGTAGTCTCTGTCAGCCCTTGTGTTTCCCATCCACACCATAATGGGGATCTGTACCTCCATCCTGTATCCACAAACTGCTGCTGTGTTATCAGGTTTATGCCCTTACTATACATTATACTCCACATGCTGATTGATATACTGTACCTTATAATATCATATATTCAGCTGTTCTAAATGTTTGTTTCATCTGTTTTACCTGTTTTTCTAAATAAAAAAAAATCATTATTTTTGGGGTGTGGAACCAATTGTCTGCATTTCAGTGATTTCTTATAGAAAGTTTTGCTTTGGTTTAAGAGTAGATTTGGATTACAAGCGCGGTCCCGGAACGAATTATGCTCATAATCCAAGGCAACACTGTAGTCTGTGAGGAATGAAAGGTGGAATCTGATTGGTTGCTAGGGGCAACTGAGCCAGTTTCACTTTACACCATGTTTGATAAATCTCCCCCTATGTGTTTAAAGGAAACCTGTCACCGGGGACGTGGGCACAGAGCCGGCCCGACCCCCGGGTGCAGCCCCCGGATACTTACCCTTTCCGGCGAGTCCTGCTCCTGGAGCCGGTCCGGGGACAAAGATATCAGCGTCTAAAGCCCTGCGTGTGCGCACTGCTGAGATAAGTCCGACGCCCATAGAGAATGACAGCTCCATTCATTCTCTATGGGTGTCGGACTCTCCAGGAGAGGGACTCGTCAGAAAGGGTAAGTATCCGGGGTCGGCAACGGGGAGGTCAGGTAGGCTGTGTGCCCACGTCCCCGGTGACAGGTTCCCTTTCCCAATATCCAAGCAGGAATGAGTTATCTGGATACATTCTACAACCTATATAACATTGCAGCTGGGAGATTGGTCCTAGGACACTGCACAAAGCTCAGTCTCGCAGACGCAAGGCCCCAGCTATCTTATGAGCTTACACTTTACTTCTCCTCCACTGGCATCTCTTCTAAGAAATGAAGACACTGCAGTATCGGGGGGGAATCTGACTCACGGCTCCAGGACGGACTCCAGAGTAATCTGCACTTGTTAAGATATTACTTCCTATTACCAAATGAAGAATCTGCTCCATAGTTACACGTCACAATTTTATTACTATAAAAAGTATGTAAGCAAAGTCCGTAGTCCAGTTACAGATATCACGAAGCGAAATAACCGATAAATGTGGAAATTTTAATTTCTGTAAATTTTTCAGATCTGAACAATTCTGACATTTAATGTTCAATTTACTAAAATGGTTGAACCTTCTGGCAATTTTTGCCTTTATTTCTGTATGTGGTTTATCAATCCAACCTAAAACACAATGAGAAAGATCATCATTAGCAAGTAGCACAGGAGCGTGGACGTTCACACATACAGTGATACCAATTATATCTAATTTGTAATTTTTTGTTATTTGAAAAATAGCTAAAGGGGTTTTTTTTAGAATGTTTACCATGGGGAATTTTATTTACGTTTTTTAAAACTTTTTTTTAGTTCCCCAAGGAAACTTGGCTATGTGATTGCTTGTACAGTACACTGCAATACTAGTTTATTACAGCGCACTGTCAAATTAAAGGGGTGCTCCAGTGTAAATCTTTTTTTTTTCTTCTTCTTCAAATCAACTGGTTTCAGGAAGTTTTATAGATTTGAAATTTACTTCTATTTAAAAATCTCAAGTCTTTCAGTACTTATCAGCTGCTGTATGTCCTGCAGGAAGTGGTGTATTGTTTCCAGTCTGACAGTGCTCTCTGCTGCCACGCCTGTCTGAGAGAGGAACTGTCCAGAGCAGGAAAGAACAGGGGTTTTCTACTGCTCTAGACAGTTTCTGACATGGACAGAGGTGGCAGCAGAGAGCACTATGTCATACTGAAAAGAAAACACCACTTCGTGCAGGACACACAGCAGCTGATAAGTAGGGGAAGACTTGAACATTTTAAATAGTAAATTACAAATATACAAACCGGTTGATTTGAACAAAAAAGATTTTTGCTGGATAACCCCTTTAACAATCTCCTATTACAACTTACCAATGCAGCAAACTCAGAGTATTGTGTTAGGGAAGTGACATGATCAATTTCCTATTATTTAAAAGGATATTCCAATTTATAACATTTATACTCTGTCCACAAGATTGGGGATAAGTGGCATGTATGTGTTCAACTATCTCTGGTAGCTCCATAGACAATGAATAGAGCCTCAGCATACTTGTGAGACTCACTGCTCCATTCCAAGTGAGACTCAGGCTTCCATTTTTTGGGATCAGAGGGTAATCCAAGTGGGTGGACTCCCACAATCAGACCAATGCTTTACACCAGGGATGAGGAACCATTGGCCCTTCAGCTGTTGCAAAACTACAATTCCCATGCCTGGGCAGTCAAAGGTTTAGCTTTGGCTGTCAAGGCATGATGGGAATTGTAGTTTTGCAACAGCAGGAGGGCTGAAGGTTCTCCATCCCTGCTTTACACCCTTTAAAACCCTAAACACACTACTCAGTGAGCAAATTGAGGAAGAGCTGCTATTTGCTAGGGAACGCAATAATATCATTACATGAATTCCTAGTGTAGCGGGGGCTCCAAGGCATGCAGAAAGGATGCAGCCTGCATTTACTTTACATGTTTGTGTATAAAAATCACTAAAAACAGTAAAAAAGAATGTAAAAAGTAATAGATTGTTGATGTGTAAGAAGCCTTTTATACTGCCGAATGGGAGGCAGAAAAGGAGATCAGTTTATCTAACCAAGACCAGGGCTTCTGAAGCCCGTCAGTTCCAAACACGGCCACTGGAGGCAGCAGAGGGGCTGTGCTGCTGCTGCCAGTCAACAAAAACATTAAAAAAAAAATTTTAAAGTTATATTACAAAGTTAGGCTGGGTACACACTACATATTTGCAATTTGTTTTTTTCATTCGATTTAGCAAAAAACTGATGGAAAACCGGATGCAATTGTGTGCATCTGTTTTTCCATTGATTTCCATTATAAAAAAAGGGATCAAAACGCAGCTTTTTTTTTTTACGCACACAAAAACATACTTGACCTTATTTTTGTGTACGTAAAAAAAACAAAACGTTTTGATTCATCTGTTTTTTTATCCGTTTCATATCTAACAGATGAAAAAAAAATTATTTTTAAAAAACGTAGTAAGAACCCAGCCTTAGTTATTTAACTTTATGAAAGAAATGAACAAAAAAATTTTATTTTCTACAGAATACTTCTCTAACATAAAAATATTTCTCCTCAAGCTAAATAACTATAATAAATATATATTTTAAATAACACCCCCCCACACACACAAAAAAAATAAGAAAAAAAACCCAACAACGATAAAAAACAACTCACCTCTCATACCAAAATGTTCTTAGTGACCAACGAAAGCATGGAATTATCAGGCCTAGGCCAATAAAAACATATTCTAATATCAAGTACCCAAAGGCAAAATAGTAGAGATTCTGGTCACATTGGTCCGGGCCCTTCTGGTCATGATACAGACTGAACACCCAAACACTGCCTAAAATGGAGATAAAAAAAATAGATCCTTAAATAATGACATATTTTTGTGTTTCAATTACATTAGGCATACACAGCGAAGCGTAAAGATTCTGGGACCCCAAATTGCTAGAGTCCCATCTACCAGGTACCCCACCCCGGCAGAATTTTTGCCTTCTTGTTTTTTTTTCAGAGAACGTAAATGATGACACACAAACTTTTTTTTCCCACCACTCATGGTTAGTGGTTGGGTGAAGCCACTACTGTTTTTTTTCTCTTTTTAAATCATAATGACAACCAAAACCATCCAAATGACTGATCAAAAGTGTTGTGGATGAGGCTCTTTATTTTCTCAGATGGTAAAGCTGACCATTTTTCTTGGCAAAAAGCCTCCAGTTCCAGAAAATTCCTGACTGTCTTACATGAACTGTCCACTTGAGACCTCCCCAGAGTGGCTCAATGAGATTGAGGTCAGGAGACTGAGATGGCCACTCCAGAACCTTCACTTTGTTCTGCTGTAGCCAATGACAGCTTGATTTGGCTTTGTGTTTTGGATCATTCTCATGTTGGAACGTCCAAGTACATCCCATGCGCAGCCCCAGGGATGATGGGCGCAAATTTGCCTCCAGTATTTGCTGATAACCGGCTGCATTCATCTTTCCTTTAACTCTGACCTCATCTTTCCTTTAACTCTGACCAAGTTTCCTGAGCCTTTGTAGCTCACACATCCCCAAAATATCAGCACCTCTTCGCTTTACAGTAGGAATGGTGCTCTTTTCATTGTAGGCCTTGTTGACACCTCGCCAAGTGTAACATTTATGGTGGTGGCCAAAAAGTTTTGGTCTCATCCTTCCAAATGACCTTGTTCCAGAAGTTTTGAGGCTTGTCTCTGTGCTGTTTGGCATATTGTAGGCGAGATACTTTGTGGCAGCGATGGCTTTCTTCTGGCGACTCGACCATGCAGCCTATTTTTCTGTCCGAAAGTTTTGTTGTTCTACCTGACTGTGGTTTTTACACAGCCCCTGATTTGGAACGCTGCTGACTGGCATTATCAATCCCTTGGATATCAGAACAAAGTGAAGGTTCTGGAGTGGGTATATGAGTCTCCTGACCTCAATCTCATTGAGCCACTCCAGGTAGATCTCAGGCATGCAGTTCATACAAGACACTCCAGGAATGGGCAAAAAGAATGGGCAGCTTTACTATCTGAGAAAATAAAGAGCCTCATCCACAACTACCACAAAAGACTTTAAGCTGTCATTGATGTTAGAGGGGGCAACACATGATATTAAGGACTGGGGTATGTAAACTTTTGATCAAGGTCATTTGGATGTTTTTGGTTGTCATTCTGATTTAAAAAGATAAAACACGGTAGTTTGATAATAAATGTTTTTAAATCAACTGGTGTCAGAAAGTTGTACAGATTTGTAAATTTATTTCTATTGAAAAATTCAACTCTTCCAGTAATTATTAGCCGCCGTATGCCCTGCAGGAAGTGGAGTTCCCCTTCCATTTTGACACAGTGCTCTCTGCTGCTATCTCTGTCCGAGATGGGAACTGTCCAGAGCAGCAGCAAACAAATCCTCATAGAAAACCTCTCCTGCTCTGGACAGTTCCTGTCATGACTTTTATATTGGGAGGCCATGTCTGGTTCCATTGTAATCTTCCACTATTGGTTAATATGCAAATTCTCATAAATACCTACCTATTATAAACCAAACAAAGCTGAACATTCCAATCATGCCTTTTAGAATTTCGGTGCATATGTCAAAACCGCATTTTAGACAAAACAAAAATCCAATCACCAAGTGTGTGACTCCAGTGACCATAAGAAATATGGGTATGCGTGGCTGGACTGGACAATCATCTTTATAGATGGCTCCTGTAGATAGGTAAAGAAACAGGTTAGTTTTCATTTAATTATTAAAACAAAACTGATCTTGAGCCTGGCTATTATATAGGCCCCAGCCTGACCACAGGTCTCATCACCGGACTGACACCTGTCAGGTCAAGCTTTGTGTCCATAATATGGAGCTGTTGAACCTGAATTGAGACAAGCAGTGGCGTAGCTATAGAGGTCTCAGGGGTCACACCTGTGACCTGGCCCGTAATCAAGGGGGGCCGCACAGCCCCCATCACCTTATTGAGTGCAGCTGTAACTGTACCGATGGTTCTCACAGACCCAGCAATTCCGTTAGCAGATTGTAACACACACTGCATAAAGTGTATGCTGGATTAGCCCATAGTGTGCCTCCCTGTGCTGAACATAGTCCATAGTGTGCCCCCGTGCTGTACATAGCCCATAGTGTGCTCCCTGTGCTGTACGTAGCCCATAGTGTGCCCCCGTGCTGTACATAGCCCATAGTGTGCTCCCTGTGCTGTACGTAGCCCATAGTGTGCCTCCCTGTGCTGTACATAGCCCATAGTGTGCACCCTGTGCTGTACATAGCCCATAGTGTGCTCCCTGTGCTGTACATAGTCCATAGTGTGTCCCCTGTGCTGTACGTAGCCCATAGTGTGCCTCCCTGTGCTGTACATATCCCATAGTGTGCCTCCCTGTGCTGTACATATCCCATAGTGTGCCCCCTGTGCTGTACATAGCCCATAGTGTGCCTCCCTGTGCTGTACATAGCCCATAGTGTGCCTCCCTGTGCTGTACATATCCTATAGTGTGCCCCCCTGTGCTGTACATAGCCCAAAGTGTGCCTCCCTGTGCTGTACATAGCCCATAGTGTGCCTCCCTGTGCTGTCCATAGCCCATAGTGTGCCTCCCTTGTCTTGTGCATCATTCATATTTTGCTCCAGGGCCCATGAGCCTCTAGCTATGCCCCTGATGCACAAAGTTCTGCTGCACACAGGGCATGTCAGTCCCGTTTACTTTCGTGAAATGAACTTGCAAATGGACATTGTCTTTAAAGGGTTTGTCCAGTGAAAATCTTTTTCTTTCAAATCAACTGGTTTTAGAAAGTTATTTAGATTTGTAATTTACTTCTATTTAAAAATCTCAAGTCTTCCAGTACCTATCAGCTGCTGTATGTCCTGCAGGAAGTGGTGTATTCTTTCCAGTCTGACACAGTGCTCTCTGCTGACATCTCTAACTGTCCAGAGCAGGAAGGGTTTTCTATGGGGATTTGCTGCTGCTCTAGACAGTTCCTGTCTCGGACATAGGTGGCAGCAGAGAGCACTGTGTCAGCCTGGAAAGAATACACCACTTCCTGCAGGACATGCAGCAGCTGATAAGTACTGGAAGACTGGAGATTTTTAAATATAAGTAAATTATAAATCTAAATAACTTTTTGAAACCAGTTGATTTAAAAAATAAAAAAAAATTACTAGATAAACCCTTTAATGGAAATCTGGAACATGGAAATGTGGGGAGAGGTGCCTTTTCACAATTCTTCTCAAAAAGTAAAAAAAAAAAAAAAAAAGACTGGGAGTTGAATACTTAACATCTTGGATAGGTTTACATTGCGCACATTATTAACCAGTAGTAAGAATGTACAGATTGTCAACATAAAGGCTGCTTAAAGGGGTACTCTGGGATAAGGAAATAGTTTTAAGTAATAAAAAAAAATCCAAAGACATATAACTTACTAATATAGAGTTATCACTAATAATACTGGCTTCAGCGGTTTTTACTTGATTTACCCCTAGCAGGAAATGAAGAAAGATAGAACTACATAATGTGGTGTTGTCTCCAGCTTCCTAGCTCCTCCCTCTTTCTGGAGACTACACACCATCTATGCTACCTCAGGAGGATTGGCTGGAACTAACCTCTATGCTCAAGCCCCTCCCCCAGAGTGATGTCATCAGGGTACATAGAAAACGCTTACGAGGGCCTACCTGCTTATGTTTTTTAACTGAGTATAGGTTGCATCACAGAAAAGTAGTGAATTTGTGACGCCATCTTTCTCCTTGTGTCTTGAAATCGGTGTATGGAATTAGGGCTCATCCAGGCTTAGAAAAACATGGCCTCTTTCTTTCAGAAACAGCACTTCTCCTCAGTTTGGATGTAGTATTGCAGTTCAGTTCCATTGAAGTGAATGACGCTGAATTGTAATACCACCCACAACCTGAGGACAGGGGTGGCGCTGTTTATGCAAGAAATAAACAGTTTTTGCTAATCCTGGATAACCTCTTTAACTGGCACAGATTTCCCTCTGATCTGCATTGCTGAAGCAGGGGAGGGGTTTTTCGGCAATTGCACAGTATGGCCTTCTCATGACGCTAGACCTGGGTATGAATTAGGGCAAGTCTAAAATGTAATGACATATTTAATATCACTTACCCATTGCAATCAAAGCTGCGCTTAATCCAATCCAGATGATATACGAAATTATTTGTAAACCTAGAGATCAAAAAGATTTAAATCATTATATTTTGTATAAAACCTTAGGTTATGTTCCCACAGCTATTTTGTGTAATAATATAGTTCCACAGCCACACAAAATATTTTGTTGCATGACTTGGATGTGCCGGCCTCTCTGCTTCCTTAAATAAATAATATTGCCCTCCATGTACCCAGAAACAAATAATAATGGTCACTCAATTTCCTGAATATATAATATTTCCTAATAATATATCACTTTGCCCCCTGAAATAAATAATAACAGTCTGCCTCCTGAAATAAATAATGACAGCAACTCTGCCTCCTGAAATAAATAATGATAGCAACTCTGCCTCCTGAAATAAATAATGACAGCAACTCTGCCTCCTGAAATAAATAATAATTCTCACTATGCCTCCTGAAATGAATAATAATTCTCACTATGTCTCCTGAAATAAATAATATCCTCTCTACCAAATAAATAATTAGGAGAGAACCTGCTAGATCCCACTACCCTTATGCTTTATTGCTCTAATTTCAACACATACTGAGAGAGTTAAAAAGAATACACACTTACATAGGTTATTAGAACTGGAGGAGTCCATTTTTCCAGTCTGCAAAACATATATTTACATGAAAGATGGATGGATAAATCTATTTTTTGAACCGATAGATAGATAGATAGATAAATAGAAGATAGATAGATAGATAGATAGGAGATGGATGGATAGATAGATAGATAGATAGATAATAGATAGATAGATAGATAGATAGATAGATAGATAGATAGATAGATAGGAGATATATAGATAGATAATAGATAGGAGATAGATAGATAGATAGATAGATAGAAGATAGATAGATAGGAGATAGATAGATAGATAGATAGATAGATAGATAGATAGATAGATAGATAGGAGATAGATAGGAGATAGATAGGAGATAGATAGATAGATAGATAGATAGATAGATAGATAGATAGATAGATAGGAGATAGATAGGAGATAGATAGATAGGAGATAGATAGGAGATAGATAGATAGATAGATAGATAGATAGATAGATAGATAGATAGGAGATAGATAGATAGGAGATAGATAGATAGATAGATAGATAGATAGATAGATAGATAGATAGATAGATAGGAGATAGATAGATAGATAGATAATAGAGAGATAGGAGATAGATAGAGCGAGAGAGATAGATAGGTGATAGAAGATAGATAGATGTGAAGGTGCTCAGTGTTTTCAGAAGGTGGCCTTCACAATCACAGGATGGTTGGACACAGCATTGCCTCCAGCTATATGGGTTCGGCTCCAGTATTTTCAGAGACTGAAGTTGCAGAGGAACTTGCCCGTTTAAAGCTGAATAAGTCGATGGGTCCAGATGGCGTCCATCCCAGGAACTGGGATCTGTGATTGCTGCCCCCCTGACAGATCTGTATAACCAATTCCTGCTAACAGGAGATGTCCCCGATGATTGGAGAATGGCCAATGTTATACCAATCCACAAGAAGAGGAGTAGAGAAGAGCCCAGTAACTACAGGCCAGTGAGCCTGACATCTGTAGTAGTGAAAATGATGGAAACTCTTCTAAAAAAGAAGATAATGGATCACCTAAGAATCAACAATTTGATGGATCCAAACCAGCATGGCTTTACTGAGGGCCGATCATGTCAGACTAATCTCATTGATTTCTTTGATTATGCCACAAAAGTGCTGGATGAAGGTGGTGCTGTGGATATCGCCTATCTGGACTTCAGCAAAGCTTTTGATACAGTTCCCCATAAAGATCTGATAGAGAAGTTGGAGAAAATTGGACTTAAAGGGGTAGTTCACCAAAAAATTTTTCTTTCAAATCAACTGCTGCCATAAAGTGCCAGAGATTTGTAATTTACTTCTATTAAAAAATCTCAAGCCTTCCAGTACTTATCAGCTGCTGTATACCCAACAGGAAGTTGTATTATTTCCAGTCTGGAGAGCAGGAGAGGTTTTCTATGGGGATTTGCTCCTGCTTTGGACAGTTCCTGACATAGACAGAGGAGGCAACAGAGAGCACTGGGTCAGACAGGAAAGAAAACACAGCAGACACACATCAGCTGATAAGTACTGGAAGACTTAAGATTTTTTAATAGAAGTGAATTACAAATCTCTGGCACTTTATGGCACCAGTTGATTTGAAAGAAAAAACATTTTTGTGGACTACCCCTTTAATCCCTGGATAGTTCAGTGGATTTGTGGTTGGCTGAAGGATAGATATCAGAGGGTTGTTGTTAATGGTGTATATTCCGAGCAGAGACTGGTTACATGTGGTGTACCTCAAGGGTCTGTTCTGGGTCCTATTCTTTTTAATATGTTTGTAAGTGACATAGGAGAAGGGTTGGTAGGTAAAGTTTGTCTGTTTGCTGATGACACAAAAGTGCAACAGGTCTGATGTTCCTGGAGGTGTCAGTAATATGGAAAACGATTTAGCTTTGCTAGATAAGTGGTCCAAACATTGGAAATTGAAGTTCAATGTTTCCAAATGTAAAATAATGCACTTGGGGAGAAGGAATCCTCTATCCAAGTATCACATTGGCAGTTTTGTGTTGGAAAAGACTTTAGAAGAGAAGGATTTAGGAGCAGTGATTTCTGACAGCCTTAAAATGAGTCACCAGTGCAACCGGGCGGTGGGGAAAGCAAATCGCATGCTGAGCTGTATAACCAGTAGGAAGAGGGAGATTGTGATCCCGCTCTATAGAGCTCTGGTGAGGCCACATCTGGAATACTGTGTCCAGTTCTGGAGACCTCACCTGAAAAAGGACATTGATAAAATAGAGCGGGTCCAAAGACGGGCTACAAAAATGGTGGAGGGTGTGAGGCATAAACCATATCAGGAAAGACTGAAGGATTTGAATCTGTATAGTCTGGAGGAAAGAAGGGAAAGGGGGGACATGATAGAAGCCTTTAAGTATGTTAAAGGACTAAATAAGGTTCAGGAGGGAAGTGTTTTTAGTAAAAAACTGAGCTCAAGAACCAGAGGACACAGTGAGAGGTTAGTTGCGGGAAAGATCAGAAGCAATGTGAGAAAATATTATTTTACTGAAAGAGTAGTAGATACCTGGAACAAACTTCCAGCAGAGGTGGTTGGTAAATCTACAATAACAGAATTTAAACACGTCTGGGATAAACATATATCTATCCTAAGATAATAAGAAAGAAAATACTGAAAGGGCAGACTAGATGGACCCAGTTGTCTTTTTCTGCCGACAATCTTCTATGTAGATAGATAGATAGATAGATAGATAGATACAGTTCAGAAAAATACTCCACGGCAACTCTAATGCGTGTCAAATGTGATTCAAATTTATTCCATCGTGTGGTGTATCAAAGCAATAGTGCAGCACAGCAAATCAATATGCGACGTTTCGACAGTCTCTCACTGTCATTTTCAAGCACAGTGAGAGACTGTCGAAATGTCGCATATTGATTTGCTGTGCTGCACTATTGCTTTGATACACCACAAGATGGAATAAATTTGAATCACGTTTGACACGCATTGGAGTTGCTGTGGAGTATTTTTCTGAACTGTATTTGTTTGGTCCGTGGTCGGGACCTATCTACGGGCACCCACACTATTGAAAGTAGTGCCGCTTTGAGATTGAGTGAAGATAGATAGATAGATAGATAGATAGATAGATAGATAGATAGAGTCTTAATTTAATATACATATTTTTTACTATATAGCACAAAACAGGCAGATACATATAAGTATACATACATAAGATACATATAAGCATACATACTTAACATACATATAAGAATACATACATAACACACATAATAGCATGCATACGTAACATACATATAAGCATACATACATAGCAGGGGCGTAGCTAGGATTCATGGGGCCCCATAGCAAAAACTGTATGGGGCCCCATGAATCCTGTATGCTCCCCTACCCCCCCCCCATGCCAAACACAGACAATGACGCACATATACACACACAGAGGCACCATTAACATATATACAGATACGCCACTGACATACACACATATATACGCTGTAATGTGATTACACTAGTGCTGATGAATACACCATGAATAGACTGTATACAGGGAAATCATCTCAGTGTAATAAGAAATACTCAACCAGAAATAAAAGAAAATGCAGCAGATATTAATGGTGGGTTCTTTTATTATAGCCCAGCATTAATAGAAGCTGCTGCAGAACATCTTTGGGAGCAATTCTGTCAATCACTTGAGACACTACTGACATACACAAACACATACACACACATATACACCAGTGCTACAGACATTGCTGACATACACACACATATAGCCACAGATACATACATATACTGACATATACATATACCCACAGATACATATATACACTCACTGACATATACATATACCCACAGATACATATATACACTCACTGACACATATACACAGCACTTACAGCTCCCAGGCTTCCCCCCTCCTCCTCCTGTAGTCCGGGCTGATCTTCACATAGGTATTGAGGACCTTTGGGTCATGTGACCCAAAGGTCCTTCATCCCTCTCCTGTGCCGTCTGGCAGGTCCTGCTCCTCTGTTCAGCCCCCTCACCCGGCACTACAGTGAGGGGGCTGAACAGTGCAGTGGGGGTCCCTCTTCCACTGGACCCCTGGAGGTACAATGGTCCGATGTCAGTACCTACCATGAAGGCAGGGCAGGCTTCCTCGGGCCCCCTTCCTGCAGGGGCCCCATAGCAGTCGCCTTCCCTGCCTTCATTGTAGCTACGCCATTGATACATAGGATACATATAAGCATACATACATAACATACATATAAGCATACACATATAACATACATATAAGCATACATACATAGGATACATATAAGCATACATACATACCACGTATCATCAACAGACTACAACGGGACTGACAAGGTTACTAACATATTCCTCAACTTTGTATAAGAGAAAATTTTGTCAAATGGGAAGTGAAACTAGAGAAGCTGAGAACTCCAAAATGTTACAAGTTACATTGCCTCATGAAAGTGTCCCCCCCTCCCCCTTTGTGTTTTCCCTGCATTGTTGCATTACAGACTGTTACAGTTAAATGGAAAATATACCTTGCTTAACCCCTTAGTGATTGCCCATGAGTGTTGCTATGGTGACTAAGGGGCTCAGGGCCTAAAAAAGGCGGCAGCCTAGCAGCCCAGCATGGGTCTCCAATCCTGCTAATATAACTAGTTGCATGTGTTGGTCAAACTAAGGGGATCTGCTGATATTCCCCTATAGTACTGGGGATGCTGAGGAGGAAGGGATGTGTCTTGCCTCGGGGCTGGTCCAGCGCTGTTAGTCGTGGTAAACTCCGCTCCGGAGCACTGCCCCATCATCCGGCCAGCCCCTTCTAATGATAATCAATGAAAGAGGGTGGTCCGGAAGATGCGACAGTGCTCCTAACATGTAAGACCGGTGCAGAGGAGGAAGGAAGGTAAGACACATACCTTCCTCCTCAGCATCCCCGGTGCTATAGGGGGCAATCAGCGGGTTAGATTCGTCTAGCGATATAGCGAACAAAAAAATGCATATTTTTCATTCTCCTCCCCAAAAATTCCTCCCGGGCAAAATGTATTTTTTTATATGTTATTAATTATGGAAAGTTAGACAAATTTCTAATATACACTAATTATGGGAAATGCACATAAAGTGCTATTTCCCTCAATTTAGTAGATCAGGCAGACTTCAATTTTCCTAAAAAAAAAATTGACGTCACAAATCAGAGCAGGGCTGGATGTAATTCCTATGAAGCGTACAGCAGGGGGCGCAGTGTATGGAGAAATTACATAGTAAGAATAACTATCACAAGTGCCAGCAGCCCCATCCACGGCACATAGGATGGGGCTGCTGGCACTTGTGGTGCAGCTGCCCCTGTGCCTGCAGCCCCCCCAGTGAACACCCCCTAAAGACCCCCACCTACCCCCATCACAAGTGCCAGCAGCCCCATCCACGGCGCATAGGACAGGGCTGCTGGCACTTGTAGTGCGGCTCCCGCGCCCCACTCCACGACAGCAGACCTCAGACCAGCTCCCCCCATGGGCCTTATGGGGTCCTTGGGGGGAGTCACTGGTCTGAGATCTGCTGTTGCGCGGGAGGGGGGGGCTGCTGGCACTTGAAGTGCAGCTGCCCCCCCCGCGTCAGCAGACCTGAGGCCAGTGGGCTGAGGTCTACTGTCCGGGGGGGCAACCACACTACAAGTGCCAGCAGCCCTGTCCTATGCGCCGTGGACGGGGCTGCTGGCACTTGTGATGGGGGTAGTTTGGGGGTCTTTAGGTGGTGGGGGTGTTCACTGGGGGGCTGCTGGCACGGGGGCAGCTGCACCACAAGTGCCTGCAGCCCCATCCTATGTGCCATGGATGGGGCTGCTGGCACTTGTGATAGTTATTCTTACTATGTAATTTCTCCATACACTTCGCCCCTTGGACGCTTCATAGGAATTACACCCAGCCCTGCTCTGATTCGTGATGTCACGTTTTTTTAGAATTTGAGAATCGATTTGATTTTGTTTGAAAATCGATTTAGAAAAAAAATCATTGTGAGCGGGCGGGCGACGTGTTGGTCGGGCCTCCAGTTACTGAAGTAGATCTTGGGAAGAGAGAGTGCCCAGCAGTGTCCTCTGTCCCTGCCACTGACCCGCCCCCATAGCAGAATAAATACACGCGCTCCCCTCTCGGGTATGTGCCCTTTGCTCCCCCAGGTCTGCCCCATGTGTCCCATGCTCTCCCTCGTGTGCCCCAGGCTTTCCCCCGTGTGTCCCATGCTCTCTCCCTTGTGTCCCATGCTCTCCCCCGTGTGCCCCATGCTCCCTCCCCCCCAGTGTGCCCCATGCTCCCCACCACCACCACCACCGTCTGCCCCATGCTCCCCCCAGTCATCAAGTTTTCATGGGGCCCCATGCTCCTAGCTATGTCCCTGCCCCTCATCTGTTCCTGTACTACTAAACACCCCTCATCTATTCCTTGATCTTTACCTGTACTACTACTACACCCCTCATTTGTTCCTGTACTACTAATACTACACCCCTCATCTGTTCCTGTACTACTACTACACACCTCATCTGTTCCTGTACTACTACTACACCCCTCATCTGTTCCTGTACTACTACTACTACACCCCTTATCTGTTCCTGTACTACTACTACACCCCTCATCTTTACCTGTACTACTACACCCCTTATCCACTATACCTCCACAATACACTTGTCTCAAACATCATTAAAATAGTATCTGCAAATAGAAAAATGTTGTAAATCGAGATTTAAATCGAGAATCGGCCCCAAAAAATCTAAAATCAAGATTTTTATTTTTTGGCCATATCGCCTAGTCCTACTCTAAACCAGCAGTAGATGTGATATGAAGCAAGTTTGCAAATTGCATTCATAATTTTTTTAAATTATCATGGAAAACGCAGCATTTCCTGTGTTCTGACTTTTTTTTCCTCAAAGAGTGTAAACACAGGAAGTCCCGTGTTTCCCAGGTCATCTGAGCGCTCACAGAGAAGGCAGTCATGTGATTGAGCATTGAGCCGTGACTCTCTGTACTGGCCGTGACTTCATGTGCTCAGTCTCTTTTTTTCAATCAAAAGACTAAAAAGCTTCAGGAGACTGGACCTGGATTTCTGGTAAGAATAGCTGTTATATAGCTGCCTTTAGTAGACTGGACCTGGATACAGTAAGTATAGCTGTTATATAGCTGCCTTTAGTAGACTGGACCAGGATACAGTAAGTATAGCTGTTATATAGCTGCCTTTAGTAGACTGGACCAGGATACAGTAAGTATAGCTGTTATATAGCTGCCTTCAGGAGACTGGACCTGGATACAGTAAG
The DNA here is from genome assembly GCF_027789765.1 of Dendropsophus ebraccatus. Classification (NCBI taxonomy): domain Eukaryota; kingdom Metazoa; phylum Chordata; class Amphibia; order Anura; family Hylidae; genus Dendropsophus; species Dendropsophus ebraccatus. The sequence goes on along the minus strand of NC_091457.1, from coordinate 20,063,599 downwards.
TACAGCTGTTATATAGCTGCCTTCAGGAGACTGGACCTGGATACAGTAAGTATAGCTGTTATATAGCTGCCTGCAGGAGACTGGACCTGGATACAGTAAGTATAGCTGTTATATAGCTGCCTCCAGAAGACTGGATCTGGATACAGTAAGTATAGCTGCTATATAGCTGCCTGCAGGAGACTGGACCTGGATACAGGTAAGTATAGCTATTATATAGACTGGCCCTGAATACAGTAAGTATAGCTATTATATAGCTGCCTTCAGGAGACTGGGACTGGATTTCTGGTAAATATAGCTTTCCTTTACAGCATGAAAACTGAAAAAAATAATGCATGTATATTGCAAATTTGCTTTATATAACATACTGGTGTAAGCCAGTGTTGCAAGCTTCATAAATGTCTCCCATATGTCTGAGATGACCCTAGGTAGCGGGAAATGGCAAAACATTCCTCTTCCTTATTTCTCGGTATTATCATTGCACAATACAGATCTGTACACAGGACATTGTGCCTTTATAAAGACTGAAAACGGATTCTGTATATTGGGTCAGTAGCCTGTGTGTATATACCAGACCTCCACTTGAAGACATAAGCTTCAACATTTTTTTTCTTACACATTTTGACCATGGCAATTTTGACCTCCGATTTGAGCGCCAGCTTTACGTGACAGCTCTTGCAACAAACTGGTCATTTCCAGGGTGACCCGTGAAGTAACAATGTACGGTACACTTCCCTTTTCTGAAATCTGATGTTTGACAAAAAGAACCAGACTTATTATTGTGAAACACTGGAAACCATGTAGCATGTAGCCGATACAATAACTCACAATACTGCACTTTATTAGAGGCTTAACCCCTTCATGAAGTTCCATCAAGTTCTAAATGACTTAAAGGGGTTCTCCAGAAAATTTCTTTTTAAATGAGTTGGTGTCAGAAAGTTATATGGATTTGTAATTTACTTCTATATAAAAATCTCAAGTCGTCTAGTACTTTTCAGCTGCTGTATGTTCTAAAGGAAATGTTGTATATATATATATATATATATATATATATATATATATATATATATATAGGCTGGCCATAGCAACCAGTCACAGCTGGTAATGATATGAATGGGCAGCATACACTAGTCTTACACATGTGGTGGATAAGTCTGGTTCTTCCTGTTTATGGAGCCTGTCTCTAAGGCTGTGGTCACACAGTGCAGTTTTCCTGCATTTTTATTGCAATTTTTCTGAAACTGTTTTTTTTTTAATATGCCCAATTTTTTGCTGTCATTTTGGAAAAATCGCAGCAAAAACGCACAAAAACTGCACTGTATGAACAGTTTGAATGAAGGTCCAACTCAGGTAGACCTCACCTTGTGTAACAGGTCCATCGATCAGCCGATGAATGAGCAACCCTCGCTACTCAGCTGACGGCTTAAAGGGAATGTGACCTATTGGTTTTAAATTTGGTAAAAAATAGTTTTTTGGGGGACATTTATCAAGAGTGACGTACTCATACACCAGTCCTTAATTAAGCCCCGCCCTCTTGACAAAGAGACACACGACTCTTAGTAAAGCTGGCTGGCCATGTTCCCATTGTGGAACAAATTATACCTGCTTAGGCGTAGGTGTAGATTTGTATCACAATTTACGCATGCCCATCAGGCAAGCGATGAATATGGCTGGTGTACGCCACGAAAAAGGGGTAAATCTGAGCCAGGGGCCCATGATGATAAACATCCCCCCTTATGTTAAACCTATTTTTTAGAAGTTTTTTTTTCCCATATTACTATCAATATTATAGAAAAAAACTGAAATCTTACCATTTCCATTTTATTAGGCACTAGGCTTAAAACTAAGCTGAGGCTGGAATACAGTGATAAGTCACACCAGTATATAGGTAAAGCAGACAAGAGTATAGTGACACCAGTATATAGATAACACAGATAGGAGTAGAGTGATAAGTGATACCTGTATATAGATAACACAAACAGTAGTACAGTGATAGGTGACACCAGTATAAAGATAAAACAGACCAGTACACAAATAACACAGACAGAAGTACGGTGACAAGGAACACCAGTATATAGATAACACAGACAGGAGTACAGTGACAGGTGACACCAGTATATAGATAACACAGACAGGACTAAAGTGACAGGTGACTCCAGTATATAGATAACACAGACAGGACTAAAGTGACCAGTGACACCAGTATATAGATAGCACAGACAGGAGTACAGTGACAGGTGATACCTGTATATAGATAACACAGACAGGAGTACAGTGACAGGTGACACCAGTATATAGATAACACAGACAGGACTAAGTGACAGGTGACTCCAGTATATAGATAACACAGACAGGACTAAAGTGACCAGTGACACCAGTATATAGATAGCACAGACAGGAGTACAGTGACAGGTGATACCTGTATATAGATAACACAGACAGGAGTACAGTGACAGGTGACATCAGTATATAGATAACACAGACAGGACTAAAGTGACAGGTGACTCGAGTATATAGATAACACAGACAGGACTAAGGTGACCAGTGATACCTGTATATAGATAACACAGACAGGAGTACAGTGACAAGTGACACCAGTATATAGATAGCACAGACAGGAGTACAGTGACAGGTGACACCTGTATATAGATAACACAGACAGGAGGACAGTGACAGGTGACACCAGTCTATAGATAACACAGACAGGACTAAAGTGACCAGTGACACCAGTATATAGATAGCAAAGACAGGAGTACAGTGACAGGTGATACCTGTATATAGATAACACAGACAGGAGTACAGTGACAGGTGACACCAGTATATAGATAACACTGACAGAAGTGCAGTAATAGGTGACACCAGTATATAGATTACACAGACAGGACTTAAGTGACAGGTGACTGCAGTATATAGATAACACAGACAGGACTAAAGTGACCAGTGACATCAGTATATAGATAACATAGACAGGAGTACAGTGACAGTTGACACCAGTATATAGATAACACAGACAGGACTAAAGTGACAGGCGACACCAGTATATAGATAACACAGACAGGAGTACAGTGACAGGTGACACCAGTATATAGATAACACAGACAGGAATACAGTGACAGGTGACACCAGTATATAGATAACACTGACAGAAGTAAAGCGACAGGTGATACCAGTATATAGATAACATAAATACACAATAGCTGCTGCTCACAACGCAGCTCACAAATGCTGTTAATAGCAGCCTGGGTAATATTCCTGACCCCATAATGATGGACTACTAATAACATTTAAAAAATCAGGTGTCCTCTCTTCTGAAATACTATGAGCAGGATAGCCGCCGGCTGTGCAAGCATTCAGTCACAATGTAATAGCAATTTTACGGCTGTTTAATTTATTTATGAACGGATGTCAGACATTGTTGTAATGTAATGTAATGCAGGGAAATAATATAAGAGTAATATATAGGCTAATGTTTGTAGGAGGACCAGAATCCATACAGCTTCACGTCGTAGGGATTTCAGACTCAGCGGTTGTTACAGATTCTAGATGAAAAAATTAAATACATTATTTATTCTTTAGAATACAGTAATATGTTATTATAACAACATTTATGTTAAAGCGGAAAAAAATGTTTGAAATGATCTGGTGTCAGAAAGTTATAGAGATTTGTAAATTACTTCTATTTTAAAAATCTCAAGTCTTCCAGGACCTATCAGCTGCTGTATGTCCTGCAGGAAGTAGTGTATTCTTTCCAGTCTGACACAGTGCTCTCTGCTGCCACCTCTGTCCATGTCAGGAACTATCCAGAGCAGTAGAAAATCCCTATAGAAAACCTCTCCTGACAGTTCCTGACATGGACAGAGGTGGCAGCAGAGAGCACTGTGTCAGACCAGACATTTTTTTTAAAAAAGGAACCTCTTAATATTATATCAATCTATCTATGGAAGAAAGGTGAGACACAGCTCCTCTGCTATCATCAATAGCTATGTCACATGCTTCAATAGTAATACAAAGCCTTCCCTGATGTCTATATAATACATGTTAGCATTAGAATAGACATTACACTGGAGGAAGCTGTCTGTATCATTAGTGCTGCAGCCTCCTCTGATGTCTACATAATACATGTTAGTATTAGAATAGACATTTCACTGGGGGAAGCTGTCTGTGTCACTAGTGCTGCAGCCTCCCCTGATGTCTATATAATTCATGTTAGCATTAGAATAGACATTACACTTGGAGAAGCTGTCTGTGTCACTACTGCTGCAGCTTTTTAAACACTTTTTGAACATTTTTATGGGGACTGCCATCTTCCCTAAGCTGTTTTAACAGCATTTAGTGACATGCTTTACAGCAAGCCTCATGGATATAGACAACAACAGAGTCTGTCCCTTTGAGATGAATGTGAAACATTACTGAGCATGCTCTGTGGTCATTTCACAGGAAGCTTCTATTGACTTAGACTGATGCTATCTATCTACTGGTGTCACATGACGCTGTAATGTACAGATCACTTTACAGCAGCCTCCTCCACAGACAGGACAGGAAGTCTCAGCTTAGATTCAGCCCCAGTCATGAGAATATTGAAAGCAAAATGGAAAATTAGAAAAATGTCTCCACAAATTCTTAAAATATATATGTAACATAAAAAACATTATTTAGGCTATGTTCACACTACGTATACGTCCGGCTGCATATTTTCGTGGCCGGACATATATGTGTTAAACTCCGGCCGGGGATTTACGTAAGTTGCGGCCGGCTACGTACGGTTCGCGAACTTACGCCCGTAGTCTACTTACGCTTCCCGAACGCCCTATGTAGCGATCTGACAGCGGTCTTTTACTTGGAAATCTTCGCCTAGCCCCGGACACCCCACAGAACCTTTTGGATCGGCAAAGAAAAGTGCAAAAATAAAGAAATCACCACTACGTACGGGACCGCATGTTACGCTACGGGCGTAAGTTACGGCATTTTCGTCCTCAAACAATGGTCTGGTTCATTTTTTACGGCGCCGCGTGCGATCCAGGCGTAAGTTCTTACGTAGTGTGAACTGTGCAGCCGTAGATCGTATACTTCCATTGTACGCAAACTACGTAAATCTCCGGCCGCTTATTCACGGAACGCGCTACATCCGGAAACTTACGTAGTGTGAACATAGCCCCCAACAGTAGGTCATATTCTGATGACACATCCCCCTTAGAGGAAATATAGCTGGACGTATACACAACCCATAGGAGATATGCTTACTAAATGTTTCCTTACCTGCAAAAACAGCAAAAATGACAACAATGACCATAATCCCCAAAACGGCAAAGCCGATGCATTTAACAATGATCATTGCAATGACATAGTAATGAGTTGTATATTGGCAGCCGACAGATAGGTCTTGGAAAACCCAGACAGCACCTGAAATAAAGGAAATCATTACACAGCTAATAGAATGAGGCATAATTAAAGGGGACCTATTTCCTCCCTGATGTAGTGTGACCTGGCCCAAGTACCTTTTAGCTGCCAGACAGAGCTCACCGGAAATTTAAAAAAAAAATAATCCATGTTTAATGCTCAGTCCCGACGCCTGGTAACTAGGCATGAGGGTGGTAGTCACTAGTGATAGGGAGCATGCTCGCTTTTGTCATCTGCAGCCAGTCTGCAGGGTTGCTTTATTTTTTAGTGCAGCCATAGCCAACCTCACTGCTTATTGTCCTGTGTAAGAGGTGGCATACACCATATAGCACCACTTACACACAGACTCTATACGACTACCTCCAAAAGTAGTCGGAGTAATATATTTTCTTGGCTTGCTGTGATCTGTAGTGCAGCTAACTCAGTCTTGAGTGTGCAGTGTCCATAAAATGGTGAACCCCAGGGGTAAGGGTCGAGGACAAGCGCGTGGGGTTCCAAGCGATGCAGTGGGCAGAGGCCGTGGTTCTGGGCAGGGTGACACAACACCTGTTGAGGAGGAAGCAGTGGCACACCGCAGACACTCACTCCCTAGCTTATTCTCAGGGTCCACCGCTATTGAAACCGCAGCATTTTGAACAGGTGATGACGTGGATAGCGGATAATGTGTCCGGTAACTTATCCACCACCCAGGGTACCCATGCTCAATTCTTAGCTGTTGAGCGTGTATGGCCTGAAGAGGAGGAATTGGTGGAGGAGGAGGAGGAAATTGAGAGTCAGCCTATTGAGGAGGGAATTCTTGCGTGTTGGGACCATGGCACACATGGCTGACTTCATGTTAGGCTGTCTTTCCCGTGAGCCTCGGGTTAAAAAAAAATTCTTACCGCCATGCTGTGTCAGGCCTAATTTTTGGGAGGTTACACGCCTGCCTTATGTACCTTGTTCACTGAGTTCTCACCGCAATGCTGTGTCAGGCCTAATTTTTGGGAGGTTAAATGCCTGCGTCATCTACCTTGTTCACTGAGTTCTCACCGCCATGCTGTCAGGCATAATTTTTGGGAGGTTCCACGCCTGCCTCATCTAAACGCCGGAAAAGGACACTTTATGGACTTTTTTTTTTTTCAATCTTCGATTTCAAATTTCAAATTAAATCGACTTCAAGTCAAGTGCTATTTTGCAGAGCTGTCCGGTCATCTATTATATGTATCTCCAAGATACAAGCCACAGCAAAAAGGAACAGACAGTGAAAATGGTGGATCCTAATTTAGAATCCTTGTGTTGTCCATTTCAAACCATATAAATGATGGATGTTAACTTGCGGGTGTCCTCTGCCGTCCTTTCATTTTGTAGCTGTTTCAAAGGCAGAAGTCAGCAGCTCGGTAAAGGCCACTGTATGGGCTTTTTTTTTTTTTTAAATCTTCGATTTCAAATTTCAAAACAAATCAAATCGACTTCAAGTCAAGTGCTATTTTGCAGAGCTGTCAGGTCATTTATTGTATGTATCTCCAAGATACAAGCCACAGCTAAAAGGAACAGACAGTGAAAATGGTGGATCCTAATTTAGGATCCTTGTGTTGTCCATTTCGAACCATACAATTGGTGGATGTCAACTTGCGGGTGTCCTCTGCCGTCCTTTCATTTTGTAGCTGTTTCAAAGGCAGTAGTCAGTTGCTCAGCAAAGGTCACTTTATGGCCTTTTTTTTTTTAATCTTCAATTTTAATTTTCAAAACAAATCGACTTCAATTAGACTAATAGCCTAATTCAAATTCGACTATTTTGCAAGGCTGTCTGGTCATCTATTGTATCTCCAAGATACATGCCACAGCTAAAAGGAACAGACAGTGAAAATGGTGGAAAAAGTCCACCCACTACTATCGCACTTGCCCTCTCTTAGATACTCTTTAACCCTTTAAGGACGGAGACAGTTTTCATTCTTGCGTTTTCGTTTTTTTCTCATGTTTAAAAGGCCACTGCGCTTGCATATATTCCCCTACAGACCCATATGAGCCCTAATTTTTTGCGACACCAATTATACTTATTTTTCTATAAAATATGCTGAAAAAACAGAAAAAAAATATAAATCAGAGGGGTCAGATGTAGCATTTAAACATTACAAAGAAGTCAACAAAACCTGTAAAAATGTAATAAAAGCAGCAAAAATTCACAATGAAAGGCAGGTAGCTATAGAAAGCAAAAGAAACCCCCAAAAAATCTTCAAATATATTAATGCAAAAAAACCAAGGTCAGAGCATGTAGGACCCCTAAATAATGGTGAAGGGGAATTAATAACTGGGGATCAGGAGAAAGCTGAGTTACTTAATGGGTTCTTCAGTTCTGTATACACAAAAGAGGATGGAGCTGTGGTGGGTGGGGCCAGTACTGAGGTGGGTGGGGCCAGTGCTGCTAACACATGTAATGTACTGAACTGGTTTACTATAGATATGGTCCAAGATAAATTAAACAAACTCAATGTAACCAAAGCTCCAGGGCCTAATGGATTGCACCCCAGAGTTCTTAGGGAACTCAGTTCTGTAATTTTTCTACCCTTGTATGAAATATTCCGTGATTCTTTGCTTACTGGTATTGTGCCGAGGGACTGGCGTAAGGCAAATGTAATGCCGATCTTCAAAAAGGGCTCTCGAACTTCCCCAGGTAACTATAGACCCGTAAGCTTAACGTCCATTGTGGGGAAACTATTTGAGGGGCTTATAAGGGACTACATCCAGGAATATGTAGTGGCTAATAGTATTATAAGTGATAACCAGCATGGTTTTACTAAGGACAGAAGCTGTCAAACCAACCTAATATGTTTCTATGAAGAGGTAAGTAGAAGCCTGGATGGCGGCGCGGCTGTGGATATAGTGTACCTGGATTTTGCAAAAGCGTTTGACACAGTTCCTCATGGACGTCTGATGGGTAAGTTAAAGTCTATAGGTTTGGAAAATGTAATGTGTAACTGGATTGAAAACTGGCTTAATAATCGTACCCAGAGAGTGGTGGTCAATGATTCCTACTCCGAATGGTCCCCGGTAATAAGTGGTGTACCCCAAGGGTCAGTACTGGGCCCTCTTCTGTTTAACTTGTTTATTAATGATATTGAGAATGGAATTAACAGCAATGTTTCTATCTTTGCAGATGACACCAAGCTTTGTAGTACAGTACAGTCTATGGAGGATGTGCAGATGTTACAGGATGACTTAGACACACTGAGTGTTTGGGCGTCCACTTGGCAAATGAGGTTCAATGTGGATAAATGTAAAGTTATGCACCTGGGTACTAATAACCCGCATGCATCATATGTCCTGGGGGGAGTTACTCTGGGAGAGTCACTGATAGAGAAGGATCTGGATGTATTTGTAGATAATAGACTACAGAACAGCACACAATGTCAGTCAGCTGCTTCTAAGGCCAGTAGGATATTGTCATGCATTAAAACAGGCCTGGACTCTCGGGACAGGGATATAATATTACCGCTTTATAAAGCTTTGGTGCGGCCTCATCTGGAGTATGCTGTCCAGTTTTGGAACCCGATTCATAAAAAGGATGTTCTAGAGCTGGAGAGGGTACAAAGACGGGCAACTAAACTAATAAGGGGAATGGAGCATCTTAGTTATGAGGAGAGATTAAAAGAATTACATTTATTTAGTCTGGAGAAGAGACGTTTAGGGTGCGTTCACACCTACCGCATCCGCAGCTTATTTTTCCGCGGAAATCCGCAGGTCTGGTGGTGCAGATTTCAACCTGCGAGAAATCCGCGTATGTGTGCGTTTTGCGGTTTTTCTGCAGCAAGTTTATCGCAACTGAAATGTCCATTTAGAATGAGAGACATTTTAAACTGACATTTCAGTTGCGATAAACCTAATGCAGAAAAACCGCAAAACGCACACATACGCGGATTTCTCGCAGGTTAAAATCTGCACTACCAGACCTGCGGATTTCCGCGGAAAAATAAGCTGCGGATGCGGTAGGTGTGAACGCACCCTTAAGGGGAGATATGATTAACTTATTTAAATATATAAATGGTCCCTACAAGAGATATGGGGAAAAGATCTTCCAGGTAAAACCCCCTCAAAGGACAAGAGGGCACTGCCTCCGCCTGGAGAAAAAAAGGTTCAATCTCCGGAGGCGACAAGCCTTCTTTACCATGAGAACTGTGAATCTGTGGAACAGTCTACCACAGGATCTGGTCACAGCAAAAACAGTAGAGGGCTTCAAAACAGGGCTAGACAAGTTCTTAGAGCAAAATAATATAAATGCATATGTATAGAACCTATCGCCCCTCCCCCTTCCCTGTATCCATCCCCTCCTTGGTTGAACTTGATGGACATGTGTCTTTTTTCAATTGTATTAACTATGTAACTATGTGCAGTGAAATTTGAAAAGCAGGTGCAATTTCTTTTGTTTCGAGGGGTTTCGTATTTACGTCGTTCGCCCTATGGTAAAACTGACATGTTATCTATGATAATATAATAATAATAATTTTTATTTATATAGCGCCAACAGATTCCGCAGCACTTTACAATTCTGGGGTACATACATAGACAAAAATAGACATTACAGAGAGATACATATAATTATCCATACATGAGGAGTGAGGTCCCTGCTCGCATGCATGAGCTTACACACTATCAGGAGGGGGTGCGAGAAAAAATGGTAGAGGGGCAAAGTGCATCATTGTTCTTATGGCCCAGCCATAATTATAAATAAGGCAGTGCAGGTAAGGGTGGGTGAGCCTGTCACCAGACAATGCCTGCATGCACAGGTCTAAGTGCTTAAATGCTTGGTGTGTGTGTGTATGTATGTATGTATGTATGTATGTATGCGTGGTGGAGGTAGGTAGGTGTGTGTGTGGGGGGGGGGGGGGGAGGGTAGCAGTCAAAATTAGGGAACCTGGTAAGCCTGCTTGAATAGATGAGTTTTGAGGGTACGTTTGAAGCTTTGTGTATTGGAGGTGAGCCTGACAGTCTTGGGTAATGCATTCCATAGAACTGGTGCAGCTCGGGTGAAGTCCTGGAGACGGGAGTGAGAGGTGCGGATTAAGGTGGATGTTAGCCTTAAGTCGTTAGAGGAGCGTAGGGCACGGGTAGGGCGGTAGACAGGGAGGAGATATAGGGAGGTGCAGCACTGTGGAGAGCCTTGTGGGTGAGCAGGAGGACTTTATATTGTATCCTGTGTTTAACAGGGAGCCAGTGTAGTGACTGGCACAGGGGGGGAGGCATCGGTATAGCGGCTGGACATGGGGATGAGCCTGGCCGCTGTATTGAGAATGGACTGGAGAGAGGAGAGTTTAGAGGAAGGAAGGCCGATTAGTAAGGAATTGCAGTAGTCAAGACGGGAATGGATCAGAGCGACATTGAGAGTTTTAGCAGATTCAACAGGAAGGAAGGGACGGATTTTAGAGATGTTTTTTAGATGCAGATTACAGGAACGTGAAAGAGATTTAATATGAGCAGTGAAAGAAAGATCTGAGTCAAATATAACCCCAAGGCAGCGGGCTTGCTGTGTAGGGGTTATGGTCGCACCACAGACAGAGATGGAGATGTCAGGTGGAGGGTGTTTAGCAGAGGGAGGGGAGACAAGATCTATGTTTCCCATATCAGTACAATTACAATGATATGTAACTTGTATAACTTTTATATTATTTGATGGCTTTTAAAAAATTAAAACCTTTTAAAAAAAACTAAATGTGTTTAAAATCGATCTATTCCCATCCTTATAACGCTTTTACTGTTTGGTCTATGGGGCTGTGTGAGGTGTCATTTTTTGTGCCACGATCTGTTCTTTCTTTTGCTACCTTGCTTTATATAGTTTTGAAATTTACTTCCATTTTAAAGTCTCAAGTCTTCCAGTACTTATCATCTGCTGTATGTCCTGCAGTAAGTGGTGTATTCTTTCCAGTGTGACACAGTGCTCTCTGCTGCCACCTCTGTCCGAGACAGGAACTGTTCAGAGCAGTAACAAATCCCCATAGAAATCATCTACTGCTCTGGACAGTTCCTGTCTCGGACAAAGATGTCAGCAGAAAGCAGTGTGTCAAACTGGAAAGAATACACCGCTTCCTGCAGGACATACAGCAGCTGATAAGTACTGGAAGACTTGAGATTTTTAAATAGAAATAAATTACAAATCTATATATGTGTTATTGTGTTTTGGGAAAGGAAGGCAAAAAAAATTGATGTTTTTAAAACTTTTCACACATTAAATGTCAATTTTGTGAAGAATACATTTGCTATTTGGTAAAAAAAAAAAAAAAAAGGTGAAATATGTTCAATTTTCAATATTTTACAGAAGCCTAACATCTATAGTGTCTGCACATACAGAGGAGGACATCCTGCACTGTCTTTGTTTCCACAGATGCCTTGCTTGTAATATGATCCTGGAGCTAGCTACACGATGGGACTGAGCTACTTTTTCAAAGTAGAAGAGAATCTAGCAGCAGGATGCTTGATAACAAGAAAAGGAAGCATTTTTGTCTGATAAGATATATTACAAAGTTTCTTATATTCTATTAATCTATGTAAATTTAGTTGAAATAAAAGTGCCTATTTAACTAGTGTATGAAAGAATAAAAAAAAAAAGTACCTGGTCATTAGGGCCGGGAATGTCATTCAGGGGAAAAGGGTAAAATGTGTCGGTGGGGATCATTCAAATGCTCACTGCCATATGCAGAAGATGTGCACCATTATAAGTCTATGGGGCCGTTTCCTGCAGCTGTCGATCACACTGTGTGATGCAGGCGATCACAGAGAGCCGGTGAGTGAAGCGCACAGCTCTTTCTAGTGATCGGAGGGGGTCTAATCACTAGGACAGTGACCAGTCAAAACTTTTGACGTGCCTCTGTGACATGTGAAAAGTTATATTAAAGGGGTATTCTGGAAAAATTAGCTTTTCCCATATTCACAGGACAGGGGAAAAGTAGGAGGTCATGGGGGGGTTCCGACCCCTGAGCCCCCCACGTAACCCCCTATTGGGCCCCGCCAGCTTGGTTATAAATAGAGCCCTGGGTCGGCACGTGACCCTCAGCTCTATTCATTCCTAGGGAGCGATGGAAAGAGCCGAGTACTCCATAAAAATGAATGGAGGAGCGGGTCGCGTGCCGACCTGGGGCTCTATTCATAACAGAGCTGGCGGGGCCCAATAAGGGGATCACGTGGGGGGTTCAGGGGTCGGATCCTCCACCACCGCCTACTTTTCCCCTGTCCTGTGGATATGGGGAAAATATATTTCTCCCGGAATACCCCTTTAAATGACAGGGACACAAATGAATGTTCTTTGCAACGCGAACAGAAACTGCACAGCTCTTTAAATCATGAACAGAATACCCACTAACCTGCGATGACCCAGCAAAAAGCGAAGGCGATCAAAACACTCTCTATGGCAATGAATACTTTTCTATAGAAAAGCTTCAGAGGAACCAAAAGGCAACATAACGCATCGACGACTCCTCCGACTATCATATATATTGGTATGTACGGCTGACCACGGCAGTCATCTATGCGTATACCACCTAGAGAATGATAAAAAGAATATTCATAAATGAAAATATTTAACAATAATATTAAAAGAAATTGTCAGTTCTATCCCCCCATAATAGCCAGGGGAAGGCATGGTTATAAATGAACTATAGCCCTATATAAGTATAATGGAGCTTATCTCATGCTGCAAGGGGGAAAAAGTACATAACCACTTTCTTCCCCAGGCTATATCGAGCGATCAGTGGGGTCTGAGCACTGAGAGTCTGAACGATGAACACTGCTGACACGTTCTTGTGACACGCCAATAATCCGTTCCAGGGGCCACAGCCCACAGAGCTCTGGGAGTCGGGTCGTGACATCACCATTTTATCCAGGAAGTGACATCACCATGTTATCTAGGAAGTGAAGCCTTGATGCAGTAGTAAGTGCAGGGGAAAAAGCACTTTATAAGCATTTCCCGTAATAAGCGTATATTGGTAATTTGTATAACTTTTGGGGGGCAATACAGTACAAAACTTTTCGCTGAACTTCTCCTTTAACTGTTTAAGTGCAGCTGTCAAAACTGACAGCCACATTTAAATATAGTGAATGCGCGTCAGTGGCGGTATAGTGGGACTGCAGGCTACTAATGACATGATTGCTGTCATGGCAGCCCAAGGCCTGCACTACAGCTCTGTGGCTACCGGGACGGCTCTATTTCTACAGCTTGGCATAATCAGGCTGTAGTAATAGAGTGCCAATCTGATGGCTCAATGCAATACTACAATATTAAATTGATCCCTATGAGTAATCAAGCAGATGCTGATAGAAGTCTCCTATAGGGACTAAAAAAGTTTATTAAAAAATCCCCTCCCTAATAAAAATTCTAATTAATTAAAAAAAAAATGTAGAAAAAAAATTGATGTCTCCGCGTGTAGAATTGTCCGATCCATTAAAAAAAAAAAAACGCCAAAAATTGGGTATCATTGTACCACAATGCAATGTACTATAAACGGCATAAAAATACCCCCCCCCCCCCCCATCATCTCAACATTTATACAGATGTAGGTCCCACCTGTTTAACCCCTACCTATCCTTAAAATGTGGATTTATCTGGCATGCGTCAGGAAGACAGTCAAATGGGCTGCCGTGCACTCACATTACGTAACTCCCATACTGGACCTAAAGACGTGTCAGTAGGACCCCTGAGGAAGCTTGATAGGATGTTTATTATTTCTATGCCACCCAGCAAAATCTAAAAAAAAGTATCCCTTTAACAATGAATAAAAATGTTAAAAAAAAATATATTTTTCAAATATCTGTTCCAAATAGAGTGGCGAGTTCTATCTATGACAAACACTAGGGGCCCAGGGGGTCCCAGCAGTTAGATAAATCCCCTGACACTTATCTCCTACCCTGTGAATAGGTGGATAGATTGTTTTAACTTGGAAAATCCCTTTAAATATAATTATATGGCTAAAGAATCACATAGTATGTATGTATTAGTCCCTAGAACCATTCAGCTCTATTCTACAGCAAAAAGCACATGAGAAGCAGCGACTATGTCAAACTGAAAATTCTTATTCTAAGATGATGTTACCTATAGGGTATCTTACCTACAACAGCCATAGCAATATTCAGTATAAACCAAATCACCACCGACACGCCAAACTTAGCCGCTGCAATGTAATAGAAACAGGGTTCAGTCATGTACAGCCATCTGCCTGTAAAAGTTATATTTATATAATATATTTTATATATGACTTACAGTCTAAGTCCATTGCGGGAGAATAACGTATTCTGATGTGGAGGCTGAGCTGGACAAAGGTTTGCTTCCTCGGGCGTAAGCAGAAATGAGGCAATCATTTTACAACCATTAATTGCACTTGATAAGTATAATAAAATACAGCTTTTGTTAGATGAAGAAATAAAGGGGTTGTCCACAGAGAATTTTTTTTTTGTTATACCCACCTCCAGGGCAATTTCAAGGTAATTTGGCCAATAGGGCGAATAAAAAAAAAAAAAAAAAAAGCCAACCCCTGCCCCCTGGCCCCCCCTCCCTGGTTTAAAGGAGAAGTACGGGCAGACCACTTTTTTTTCCACAAGTCCCGGGGAAGCCAGGGAGGTGAGAGCATGTTACTTCTTTTATCCTCCCCTTCCCCGCAACTTGTGAAAAAAAGAGGTCTCCGCAGACTTCTCTTTTAAATATTTCTGAAAATCAAGGGCTTCCAGAGGCCCAAACCGAGTCCCCCTTATAATATACACCATGTTCCCTGAAATTCATTACAACATACACCATATCCCCTAAACCGCCTCAATTATAATATACACTGTGCCAGGCCCTGAATTCTGGTGGGCCACTTTTGGGCCGCAGCTTTAGTAATAGGGATTCCATAGGACTACACCAATAATATTAATATAAGTATACTTTCAGGAATAATAGGCTAAGTGTAATGAAAGGGTAATGATAATAATAAATATTACGAATACTGGGGGAGATTTATCAAACATGGTGTAAAGTGAAACTGGCTCAGTTGCCGCTAGCAACCAATCAGATTCCACCTTTCATTTTACAAAGAGTCTGTGAGGAATGAAAAGTGGAATCTGATTGGTTGCTAGGGGCAACTGAGCCAGATTTTTACTTTACACCATGTTTGATAAATCTCCCCCACTATATTGATAAGTTTGTGTCGTCTCCTTTCTTTTTTGGTAACTAAGAAAAAGATGTAATATAATTTCCATATACTGTCTTTTTCAGACTATAAGGGTATGTTCACAGTGAGTCAAACAGGTGGAATCCCGCCTGCCTCAGTGTGTCAGTGGGATGGCCTGCACAGAGGCGGAGCTCCCTGACGTCCTGCTCAGCCAATCAGTGGCTGCAGCGGGAGAGCGCACTGATTGGTCGGGAGCCACAAAAGCAGGCCAGAGTATGGATGGGTAAAGTATACACCAGTCAGCAGTGGGTTAAGGGGGGGATGGGGTTCACATACTCACAACGGAATGAAAGATCTGCTGCGCGTATGTAAACCCATACAGTAAGTAAACCCATATCCATTCATGTATGTGTGGAGACACTCTTATGGTGCGTTTACACGGAATGATTATTGTTCGAATTTTCGCAATAACCATCGCATTTGAGCGATAATCGCCTTATGTAAACACGACAAACGATCAAGGGACAAGCGAGAAATTGTTCATTGTGATCTTTCAACGTGTTCTCAAATCCTCGTTGGTCGTTCGCTAAAAATTCACAGATCGCTTTGTGTAAACAGTCTTTCAAAGATTCACCCTATGTCTGAGATGGGCTTAAGCGATCTTAAAAATGATCGCATAACGATTTTTTAAATGATTTTTTACTTCGTCGTTATAAAAACCAAATTGTTGCTTCAAAATCGTTAAACGATTGATTGGGCGAATAATCGCTCCGTGTAAACAGACCATTAGGCTATGTTCACACACAGTATTTTTGCTCAGAATTTTTCAACCAAATTCACTCAATTTTAACAGTCTGTGAACATAGTTTTTCTGTGTTTTCAATCCACTCCTGGTTTTGGTTGAAAAATACTAAGCAAAAATACTGTGTGTGAACATAGCTTAAAGCAAATGTACTATTCTAATAAAGCTGCGTCAACCTGCCTCCAGTGCTTCAGCCTGGTGCCCGGTAATAGACTGGCGCCACGCATTGGAACCGGGCCATGGTTAAAAAAAATTACCGATGCACCGGCTTTCCTGTGTCTGTGCCGTTCTATTGATATGCCACACTTAAAACGAATGTACCTGATGGTACATTCGCTTTAAGGCTGTGGCTACGTAGGGGCCACATGACCAAAAATCACCATGTCTTACCCATCGCAGTGCATCATGCCTAATGCAAGTAAACCCCAAGGTAACAGCGACCATGACCAAGAAAAATTCATGTTGAACTGACTTCTTGAGATTGCTCAGTCACGGTCGCCGACTTGGGTGAGACATGGCGATTTTTTTGTTGCACGTGTCCCCAGCCTAAGGGTGCGTGCACACTGCGGAATGACGACGGATAACCCGTCATGCATTCTGCAGCTCACACCCGCCCGCGGACTGATGGGGGGCACGTCTTGCCCTTGTCATATACTCTATTCTATGCACGGGCGGGGTCCACCCTCCGTCCAAAGAATTAACATGTTCATTCTTTGGACGGATGACGGAATCCGGCCGTGCATGGAATGGAGTCTATGAAACAGGCGGAATTGCCAAATGCGTGCCTGCACCAGTCCGCCGGCGGGCGTGAGCTGCGGAATGTGCGACGGGTTATCCATCGTCATTCCACAGTGTGCACGCACCCTTAGGGTATAAGAAAACTCCATACACACCCTATTGGAGGCACTGTACTATGTACTATAATATTTACATATATGTGGAGTTATATATCTATACACTTAGGTAGACATATTTAGACACCATTTTATTTTTAATAAACTCCTCATCAGGAGCAATATTCAGCATTGCTTCTCAGCCACTGGGTTCTCCAGCTCATCTAAAGTAAGGAAATGATGGAAGTTCCTGGAAAAGAAACTCCTAAAGCGCATGCGCGCTCAGCGAGGAGCTGCCCCGGAAGTGATTACTTTCCAGCGCCCAGGTGATGCGCACGCATTTCCGGAAGCGCCAGTGGCTGTGCTGTCGTCATTAGCGCGACTACTGTGCGACCATCTTGGGGAACGGAGCCGAGACGCTGCTATAAGTAAGTGGATCGGGCCGGTATTCGGCAGGAGATGTATGTTAGTAGAGCCGCACGGTCATTGCTGCCGTATAGAGGGGTTCTTACATCTATAGCAGACTGTCGCCTCCTAGTATGTGCGCAGCTGCCGCTTGGCTTGTGCTGTACTAGGTCAATGTTTACACCGGCAATCTAATAGCGTTATTCTGTGATAGCTGTGAGGTGGGGTCACGTGTTAGTGGAGGGCTACCCTATTGAACCCCAGATCTGTAATGTGCCCCATAGAGCGAACCTTTAGGTGTCTCTCAGTATGTCAGAGTGAACATCCTACTTAAAGGGCTTGTCCAGGATACACATTTGATTCCTTTAAAAAAAGAGAAAAAAAAACATGGCGCCACATCTGTCTACAGGTTGTGTGTGGTATTACAGCACGGCTCAATTCACTTCTAAGGCAATAAGATGCAATTATAATTGTAAACTGAGGGCAGGTGTGGCGCTGTTTCCTGTAGAAAGCAATGACAGGAGATAGTTATCCGCTAGTCATACAGTAAGAATGTTCTTTGTTGCCCATAGCAACCTGTAAGAGCATATTATATACCTGTAAGTACCCCTGCTGGTCGGATCACCATCAAATTCCTATCTTAATCCAGAGGTTTGGGGTCTCCATGGATACAAGCGAACATGAGACCGCAATGTACAGAGAAGAGATGAGTCCCATGTCCATAGGAAATCATTGAGCAGTGACTTCCTATGGACATCGATCATCTCTGCTCATTGGCATGATGGGCTGTGGGGCTGACATCCAAAATGCCACCGGGAGGAGAGGATAAGGATCGGGTGCTGTATAAACAGGAAGTGTGGGTTTGGCCCCAGTCTCCTGGCTGACAGGTTCCCTTTAATAGATCTCCCCCATTTAAAGGGTACCTGTCCCTTTAAAAAAAAAAATTAAAAATTAAATTTCTGACATTCAGAAATTTTGATTGGTGGGTACTATCGAGCCAACCTGACAAAGTGTTTGGGTTCAGCAGTGTTATTCTAACCCGCACGCACATCGTTTGATTTTGAAGTTGGATGCCGCTCTAGGGCTGTCAGGAAAATATGGATTCAGCCTATGGTTGCACCTATGTGTTCCAGGACTCCCTAGGGTGGCGGCCGCAGAGAATCAAATGCTGAGTGTTAAAGGAGAAGTCCGGCAAAATTTTTTATTAAAGTGAGTGACTGTACCACCAGGCCCAGGCTGAAGCACTGGAGGCGGCCGACCCACCTTTAGTGGGAAGAAACTCCAGTCCCTGGCCATGACGTGACTCCATTAGAATTAATGGAACCCTATCACAGAGGGGCTAGGGTTTCCTCCCACAAAGGGTGGGTCGGCCCGTCTCCAGTGCTTCAGCCTGGGCCAGGTGGTACAGTCACTTTAAGAGTATTGTATCGTCCCCCAAAAGTTATACAAATCCCCAATATACACTTATTACGGGAAATGCTTATAAAGAGCTTTTTTCCCTGCACTTACTACTGCATCAAGGCTTCACCTCCTGGATAACATGGTGATGCCACTTCCTGGATAACATGGTGATGTCACTTCCTGGATAACATGGCGATGTCACTTCCTGGATAACATGGCGATGTCACTTCCTGGATAACATGGGGATGTCACTTCCTGGATAACATGGTGACGTCCCGACCCAACTCCCAGAGCTGTGCGGGCTGTGGCTGCTGGAGAGGATGATGGCAGAGGGACACTGAGGGACACAGGGCACTGGAGGGACACTGAGCATCCCCCTGCCATCATCCTTTCCAGCAGCCACAGCCCGCACAGCTCTGGGAGTCGGGTCGTGACATCACCATGTTATCCAGGAAGTGACATCACCATGTTATCCAGGAAGTGACATCCCCATGTTATCCAGGAGGTGACATCTCCATGTTATCCAGGAAGTGAAATCCCCATGTTATCCAGGAGGTGACATCCCCATGTTATCCAGGAGGTGACATCCCCATGTTATCCAGGAGGTGACATCCCCATGTTATCCAGGAGTGACATCCCCATGTTATCCAGGAAGTGACATCCCCATGTTATCCAGGAAGTGACATCCCCATGTTATCCAGGAAGTGACATCCCCATGTTATCCAGGAAGTGACATCCCCATGTTATCCAGGAAGTGACATCCCCATGTTATCCAGGAAGTGACATCCCCATGTTATCCAGGAAGTGACATCCCCATGTTATCCAGGAAGTGAAGCCTTGATGCAGTAGTAAGTGCAGGGAAAAAAAGCACTTTATAAGCATTTCCCATAATATTGGTGACTTGTATAACTTTTGGGGGGCAATACAATACTTTAATAAAAATTTTCGCCAGACTCCTCCATGAAGGTTTGGATAACGTTGCAGATCCCCCAACATTTAGCGTTGTTTTCTGGAATGATTGGGCGCCGCTACAGTACACACTTTTTTGGTGAGATGCTGATGTACTACTGCATGAACACAGTGTTAAGCTGACCCTAACGGACGATAAGAAGCTGAAAAAAAATTACAAAAATTTCAGTTATCCAAAACATCTCCTTTAAAGCGAATGCACCATTACTATCAATACAGCCTGCGCAGACTGTGATGGTGGTAGTCATTTTTTAAAGCGCTGCTCGGTTCCTGAGATTAGCTCCTTATATATGCAGATTAAGTTGCTTGGTGCAGTGGAGGCGGGCCCAGTGCACCGATATTTCCTCCCCTGGGAGATGTTCAGAGTCGGGCCGGATTTGATTCAGAAGGTGGCGCGTCACCCAGGGGAGGAGATGGGGAGCTTTCTGTGCACTGAACCCGTCAGGGTCCCATTCACTTATATTATGGAACGTTGATCAAATTGCCATGAAAAAATACAGGCTTCTCGTGGGACACGGTAAAAGTTTTTAAAAACTTTGTGACCCATTAACCCCTTCATGACCGAAGTCATTGATGCACGGATGTTCAGGTCAGATTAATGCAATGTTGCTCCTCTCCTAAGAGCCATAGCGCTTTTATGTTTCCATCCACAGGGCTGGTTGAGCTGTAATTTTTGTGCCATGATCTCTAGTTTTTATTAGTATCATATTGGTGTAAAAGACATTTTTTGATGACTTTTTATTATTATTTTTTTCTGATATATCATTTAAAAAAAAAAATCAGCAATCCTGGTGTTTTTCTTTTTTCCATTTACTCCGCTCATTGCGGGGGGAACACTATTGTTATATTTTAAAGATCTGACAATGCCGCACACTACGATATATAATATGTTTGTTTATTTTGCATATTTTTATTTTTATAATGGTTAAGTAAATATTTTAAACTTTTATGGGGGGGATTATAAAAGGGTTTTTTTAATAAAAATTTTTTTACACTCTTATTCTACAGTTAAACATTCAATCATTAGATTGCATATACTGATGAATGCTATGCCATAGCATAGCATAGATCAGTACTATTGGGGATCTGTTCATAGAGTCTGCCTGTGAGCAGACTCTATCTACAGATGGCCTATCCAACAGGACGGAGGTAAGAGTCTTACGCCTGCCGGTACAAGAGATCGGAACCCGATCAGTCAGTGACAGGTGCCTAACCTGTCACTGACTTCATCCAGGGGTAGTGGGCGGCATTGTCTGTGAATCTTCAGTATATTCATCTTATCCACCTCCTATATAAATCTCGGCACGTGTGCCTTCCCTTTGACCCTGATAGGAGTTAAATAAGGCAGAGTAGATGAATAAACTTGTTTCATGTCTTGTCTTTTCTCAGTAATGGGTTCCTCTAAGAAACATAAGGAGAAGGACCGCGATCGGGACGCCTCATATGGAGGCGGTGCAAGTGAAGATCGTCACAGAGAGCATAAGAAGCACAAGCATAAGGAACGAGAGCGAGAGAGACGCAAGAGGTCTAGAGAAAGGGAAAAAACTCGGGACAGTGATGGAAGATCCCGCTCACGTAAGGACACAGAGTCCCGCAAGATCAAAAAGGAGACGATGGACCCCGACTATGAGCAGAGTGAGTGATCGGTCACAGGTGGCCTAGTACAGGTTTACTTTATATATGTGTAACTGGTACAGAGCAAGTTTTAGAGGTTGTCTCCTCCCGATCAAGACGCTTTGGCTGATAGCAGCCGGGAGGAGCACAGTACAGAGTCCCTCTTACTTGTAAGAAGGATTTGTCTGGCCCGTTCAGCCAGTCACTGATGGGTTCTTTATGTTCACGTTTGCACACCCTAATATAAAATAATGCAAGTATCTGAATTGCCATGTTAAAGCAAACCTGTCACCCCTGAATGCTGGTGATACCGCTGGATAGATGTTAATAAAGGCAATCATATCATAACTGGGAAGCCTGTGTCTGTGTTTTTATATCCATAAAAATGTTTTTTTGTAGTGAGAGTGTCAAGTAGGCGGGGCCTAGTACTGTGCCTCACTGTGGTATATGCTTGGCTCACATTATCAAGCCCTGCCATGTACTCTAGTGTCAGCACAGTGAAGGTTTTGAACCCACAGGCCAAGTTGTCAGCCTTAGTGAAGTTTTTTTTATTTATTTATTTATTTTTTTTTACTCAGCTTCTTATTGTCATAATGTTGCTTCGTGGATTTGAGACATGGTCCGATTTTCATTTATATTGCTGTCCTTGTACACATCTCGTGCGCTTTGTTACTGTGGTTGATATGTTTTGAATTTATCATATTAATTCAGATACTGACTACATGTTCCTGTGTTCATGTACAGGTGTCGCTCCAAAGTCATCCGGTGGGGATTCATCATTAAGCATTGAGGAGACAAAGTAAGTTTACATATAGAAGCTCCTCCTATGTGACTACTACAGTGTTGTATTAGGTCATGTGATGTAGCAGTACAGACATCCTGATGGAAAGGATGTTCAACAGGATGCAAAAACATGATGTGAACAGGGCCTTATGGGCTTATCGGATATCAATTTATTTTCTCCTTTTTCTCTAGTAAACTTCGAGCTAAACTTGGATTAAAACCCCTGGAGCTAAATACAGCTAAAACAGGTATATGTGTGGTATATTGCTTTATGTGTATATTGCTTATGTCATCTTACTGTTACCACATTCAAACCTTTGTTTGGTTTTGCAGAGAGCGGCACTAAAGAAGACCCAGTTGCCGCCGCAATTATTAACCCACTGATTCTAAGGCAGCAACAGGAGCTCAGGGAAAAACTTGCAGCTGCTAAAGAGAAGAGAATGCTAAACCAGAAACTAGGGTAAGGAACAAGCGCTAGATAGCGACACAGAGCACTTATTTTCACAAAAGTTGTTGGCAAGTAGGAGAGATTGATGGAAGAAGCACTCCCAGAAGGCAGATGTTACTGGCTCTAGCTGCCTATGTAATGCTGTGCTGATGTATCATGGGATTGATTCTAATGGAGCGACATCATAGAGGGGCGGGGGTTTCCTCCCACTAGGGATGGGCCGGCCCACCTCCAGTGCTTAAGCCCTGGCCGGTGCCCGGGAATAGAACGGCCCCGTACCTGGGAAACGGGGCGCGGTTCAATAAAAAGACCACAACATCGACTTCTCTGCGCCGGGGCTGTTCTATCCGTGTGAGTATCGTAAAGCAAATGTACTGTTGGTACATTCACTTTAAGAAAAAAAAAATCCTTACATTGAACTTTGCATTGGTTGGGAGAACATTGCCATTGCTTCTCAACTCTCTTTCTTCCACTTGCAGTAAAATTAAATCCTTGGGAGAGGATGAGCTGTGGTTGGATGATACAGCTGCTTGGATTGAACGAAGTCGTAAGCTTCAAGCGGAGAAGGAGAAAGCTGAAAAAAGGGTAAGTATTTTCACCGTAAATAGGTATTCCCATCTCATCTTATTGGCGTCCCAGCCCCTGGAAGAGGTGAAGAAGCAGGTAACAGCCAGAGTAGGTGAGTTACGTACGTGTACGTGACTTATTTCAACGCTTTTTTTTTCCGCTTTGACCTCTTCCAGGACCACAAAAAGGCAGAGGCTGGAAAACAAAAAATAAAACAACTGAGGTTGGAGAACCCCTTTAAGGCTCTGTTCACACTTTTTTTCTGGTGTTTTCCATTGTGATTAGTGAATTTCTATGTTTCACAATGCGTTCATCAATCAAACAAAACTGTTCAGCTTGCATCGCAGCCCTATCATATATATGTTGGAAATAAAGCAGATGTCCAGCCTTCTGTCTGTTCTGCATAGTTTGGTGTGGAGAGATTTTAGATTTTTGGGTTGCCAAGACAGCTGTAGGATGCCCATCAAGTTTCCTCAAGCACTTTTCTAAGTAATAGGCCTAATTGGACTATGTATACAGCCGCCCAAATATGCAACTTTTAGGCTTCATAGACTGTAATGAAGCAAAAGAGTTGGCTTTGATTGGCAGCTCGGGAGATATGCTTTGCCACGCATGTCCCTCAGCTGTATCTCAAGATTGACTTTTGACATGTCTATTAGGTAGTACATATGTCAGTAATGCTTTAAAAAAGGTAATAACTAGAGATGAGCGAACCTCCAGCATGCTCGAGTCCATCCGAACCCGAATGATCGGCATTTGATTAGCGGTGGCTGCTGAAGTTGGATAAAGCTCTAAGGTTGTCTGGAAAATATGGATACAGCCAATGACTATATCCATGTTTTCCACATAGCCTTAGGGCTTTATCCAAGTTCAGCAGCCACCGCTAATCAAATGCTGAATGCTCGGGTTCGGATAAACTCGAGCATGCTGGAGGTTCGCTCATCTCTAGTAATGACTTAAAGGGCTTCTCCTGGATTACACAGAAGCATTTCTTGAAAAACAGCACCACCCTTTTTCTCAGGTTGTGGGAGATAATACAACTTGGCTCCAATGAAACTGAGCTGCAACCACACCCAAACTGAGGACAAGAGTGTTGCAGCTTCTGGAACCAAACAGTTAAGCTACTATCTACTAATAACCCCTTTAAATTCACGTTTTCACATATGCGACTATTGAAAGATCTTTGTGATGGGAGTACTCCTTTACATACTGGTAGCTGATGTTTATTCTGCCAGTGGTGGGGGTCACAGAAAGTTAGCTCCCCATGGTTATGGCTCTCAAAAACAATCATGCGTGTGGCTATGCCCTAAGTGTCTGTATATCCAGAATAATCATTATATTATTTATCTGTGGTTTAATCATTTGTTTTTCCCCCCACAGGCAAAACTGTTAGCAGAAATGGATGAAGAATTCGGGGTGTCCAATCTGGTAGAGGAAGAATTTGGACAAAAGAAGGTGAGCATTGCCGTCTCAACACATCTGTTTTCCCCCCCCCCCCCTCCCCCCCCTGATCCATTGAATGTTCTGACGATGTTTTTCGCTTTATAGGCTTACTCATCTCAAGATTTACAAGGTCTGACTGTAGAGCACAATCTGGAATCTTTTACTGAAGGAAAGACTGTAATACTGACCCTAAAGGATAAAGGTAATGAGAACCATGGTCAACTTTATAATGCGTCTTCTGCAGCCCTGCAGCTTGTGCTACTATTAAGTTTATTATGTGCTGCGTCAACATAGGTGTCCTTGATGAAGATGAGTCCGACGTCTTGGTTAATGTGAATATGATCGACAAGGAAAAAGCTGAGAAAAATGTGGAGCTTAAGAAGAAAAGACCTGACTACAAACCGTATGAGGAAGAGGAGTCTGTGGATGACATGGTGGTGGTAAGTGTGCAGCCCTTTAACATGTCGTTGCCCCTTCTTCCTTTCCAAAGGTCATTCCACCGGAGCGAAATGAGTCATTTTTATTAATGATTTCCATGGACAGTCATTGGTAATTCAGACAGCCTCCTATCATATAACGTCTGTTTGCAAAGGAGACAAACTTTTTATGGCTATTAAATTGCTAGTCTCGTATCATAAATTTACATTCTGTGGACACGTTCCAGGTCCTTGGCCTTTGCTCTTCACTGCTTGTTCCTGTCTCTGAAACTAATTGACCGGCCCACTCAGCAAATCACTAACTGAAGCAAGACACTGCTTTAGGCTGTGTTCACACACATTGCAGTTTATTTGCAGCATTGACAGCATGTATATGCGTATATACCCACTGACTGTTATGAGTTACTTACTAAATAATTTGTTAGTACTTTTAACTTGATTGCCAGTTCTTCAGTGAATTGAAGGGTGTGAGGGGTTTAACCAGCACCCTTACGACACAGTTACCATGATAGTCAGAGGCCTTCTGAAGCCCCCCATGAGCATGAGCAGAGCATGGATCTAAGGATTGCTTATTAATGTCCCCCAGGGACAAACCTGTGTGTATGTTTAGGTGGGAGGGGGGGTATAGTCCCTAAAATAATAATTCAAATCTCTTCTTTACCCATTGAGAATAAATACTGTCTTTTTCCAAAAATAAGACTGGGTCCAGTTTCTGTAAAGAAAAGGGCTTATTTTCGGGGTAGGTCTTATTTTCGGAGAAACACAGTATGTGGTACCACCACATGTGGAATTTTTCAAACTATTCGCTAAATGTTGTTAGTGATCCTGCGTGGTGAGCGGCGTAAGTGAAAAATACTGTGTGCCAAAATTGCTAATTTTCAGTCACATGATATAGTAGATAAAATTGAATAAAAAGTGAACAGAAAGTCCCATCTACCCTAAATTGATACCAATAAGAATTACAGATCACGTCAATGTGGTGTTCTTATACGAAAATTTAATAAACTTAATAGTAAATAATTAAAAAATTACAGATCACGTCTCAAAAATGAGCCCCGTAGACGCTTTAAAGGTCAGAAGATGATAAATCAAATTTTTTAACGGTACTAAGACGTTTCGAGTTGTATAAATTGGGCATCTCTGTAATTGTACCGACCCGCAGAATAAAGGTGGCATTTACTGCAAAGTGGCAGGTGTCTTTAACCCCTTCAAGACAGCGCCCTTTGATGCCTGGATGTCTGGGTCAAATTAATGCAATGTTCCTCCCTGCCTTCTAAGAGCCACAGCACTTTTATTTTTCCACCTACAGGGCTGGTTGGGGTGTCATTTTTTGCACCATGATCTCTAGTTTTCATTAACATCATATTGGTGTAACAGAAAAATTTTGATCGCTTTTTATTAATAGTTCGGACAATTCCACACGCTGCAATATGTAATATGTTTATTTTTAATTTTATTTTTATAATGGGCAAGGGGAGTTTATTAAACTTTTATTGGGAGGGGTTTTTTTTAAGTGTTTTTTAAATACTTTTAAAAACTTTTTTTTATTACACTTTTTCACTGTAAAACATGCATTTATTAGATTGCATATACTGATCTATGCTAAGCCATAGCATAGCATAGATCAGTGTTATTGGCGATCTGTGCATAGAGCCTGCCTGAGAGCAGACTCTATACATGGATCGCCGAACCCCCGCCCGTCGGTACATTCGACCGGGACCCCCGCAGCATGGCTGTGGGGGTCCCGATCACTCAGTGACAGAAGCTTGTTCTGTCACTGAATACCTTAAACACTGCGATCGCTATAGATCGCAGTGTTTAACTGGTTATTGAGACACAGCTGCAGGATTGCAGCTGCCTTTCATTACCTCTGGCACCGGACACACTGATGTGTGCGGGATCGCTCTCACTGCAGCGGTCCCGCACACATCAGAAGCCCCGTCAGTGCGGGAACGTATATATACATTCCTACTGCACAGGGTATGTGCAGTATGAACGTATAAATACAGATTACTGATAGGAAGGGGTTAAAAAAGTGCAATCTGTCTTGTAAAATACTCCTCATGTGGCTCTGTATTTGTAAAAGTAAAGTTATGTTTAAAAGTTATGTTTAAGTTAAGTGAAGGTACAAAAATCAATTACAGGGAAGGGTTAATGCAATCGGTAATCTTTGATGGAACGTATATGTCTTTTCTTTACTCAGTTTAGACACAAGTCCGTACTTTCAAAGTATGACGAAGAAATAGAAGGAGAAAAGAAGAAATCCTTCCGCTTGGAAAGTGGCGGCACAGCAGATGGATCCTGGGAGAAAGAGCTTCAGAATATCCGCCAAAGCCTGCACAACCAGGCCCAATCCCTAGACATTCCAGCCCTGAAAATTGCATCCGAGTACTATACCCCTGAAGAGATGGTAAGGTGCTAGGACCGGGCTCCCATGGGGTTTCATGTATCGTTCAGCTGTTAGGAACATTTTATTATCAATGTACAGTCCAAGCAGAAGAGCTCAAGATGTAAATGCTGCTTTCTTTTCAATTAAAGGTTTCCTTCAAGAAAACAAAGCGACGTGTGAAAAAGATCCGTAAGAAAGATAAGTCTTTGACGGATGACCTGTTGCTAATGAAACCTGATACTCGCGAGAATGACTTTGGTTCGAGGTAGGTAGTTTCTTCTACCCTTTTATAGAAAAAATATTGACGGTAACAAAGTAATACAGTCCAAACTTAGACTAGACAGTCTAAGAATAAGTCAGATGTTTGTGTATCTGGCATATATTTAGATTGTCTAGTCTAAGGGTGTCCTTACACTTTATACTACATTTGGCTAAACCCGATGCTGTTGGCGCATTTGGCCAACTCTAAGGTATATGGCGGCTTCTCGATTCTCCACCGACAGATGATATCCATGCAGAGAAGGGTCAGGATTGCCAGTATCATCGCAGTCTGGTGGCAGCTTACCCCATCCCTTCACCATAGACAACACATGAACGTTCAGCACTGGAAAGTTCAACATTTGACCAACAGCTTTTAAAGGTGTATGGCCAGCTTAGGTCTGTACCTTCTATTTTTGTGCCGAGAATTACTTGTATCTAAGCCCTGCCAATGCTCTGCATCCCCTGATGTGTCCATTTTGCATTCACCTGGTTGTTTTTAAACAGGTTTAATACTCTGTTTGTTTTAGATCCCGTGGCCGTGGCCGAAAGCGAGCCGCCTTGGATGATGAAGAACATGAGGTGCACTTAAAACGCGCCATGCCTCAGTCAGATGATGTGCGCGTGGAGCGTATGGACATTAGTGACGAAGGTTAGGCTGCTTCTTAAGGATTATGTAAAATCTTATGACTGCAATATTCTTGTGATCAAGTCCTCTCGGTTTAGCTCCTTAAGAGTTGCTTTTTGCTGGGTCTACCTTTTTATTGGGGTATGAGAACTATACTTACTATAGACCATCTGTATCAAATTGATGGGTTTCATCTACCAGCCAATCAGCTTATTGTAGGGGAGAGTGCTGCAGCCTCCGTACTTACCAGGTACAGCTCTGTAGATGTGATAGTGGCTATAGCTGATCTTGCAGCTTGCCATGCTCACCCTTCAATAAGCTGTTTGCCTGTGGTGCCTGGAGTCGGACACTGATCTGCTATTATGGTGGTTGTCCAGCGAAAATGTTTTTCTTTCAAATGAACTGGTGTCAGAAAGTTATATAGATTTTTAATTTACTTCTATTTAAAAATCTCAAGTCTTCCCATACTTAGCTGCTGTATGTCCTGCAGGAAGTGGTGTTTTATTTTCAGTCTGACACAGTGCTCTCTGCTGACATCTCTGGCCAAGACAGGAACTCTGTTTTCTATGAATCCCCATAGAAAACCTCTCCTGCTCTGGACAGTTCCTGTCTCGGCCAGAGATGTCAGCAGAGAGCACTGTATCAGACTGAAAATAAAACCTTTCCTGCAGGACATACAGCAGCTGATAAGTATGGAAAGACTTGAGATTTTTAAATAAAAGTAAATTACAAATCTATGTAACTTTCTGACCCCAGTTGATATGAAAGTATTTTCGCTGGACAACCCCTTTTATTAGCCTGTTCTAAGTATGGACCATCAATATGTAAGTCCCAGAAAATTCCTTGAAATATACACATGTCAATGTAACAGATTGTCAGGTTGTGTCTCCTAGTCATGATTTAAAGGAGAAGTCTGGGCAGACCTTTTTTTTTACTTTTTCACTTTTTTTTTTCACTTTTTCTTTTTCACTAGTATCGGGGAGGAGGAGGATAAAAAAACTTACATGCTCTTACCTCCCCGGCTCCAGCTCTATTGTCTGCAGACCGCCGATCTGGACCCTGGCCGCTTCCTGGTCTCAGTGGGGACCCAGGTTGTAATGTGTGAGGTCTGCTGAACTAGTCAGTGGCTGTAGCAGGGTCCTGCCTTGGCGGCTGACTGGCTGAGTGGACCTCACACGCCACTACCCGGGTCCCCACTCAAACCAGGAAGCGGCCGGGGACTGGATTGGCGGTATGCGGACACCAGCAATGGAGCCGGGAGGTTAGAGCTTGGTATTTATTTTATCCTCCTCCTCCCCGTCACAAAAATAAGAGGTCTGCCCAGAATTCTTCTTTAAAGAGTCACTGTCGTATTTTTTTTTTTTTGCAGAAATCAATAGTCCAGGCGATTTTAAGAAACTTTGTAATTGGGTTTATTAGCCAAATCTGCCATTATCTGCATGTAAAAAGCCTTTTCCCAGGTCCTTCCCTCCTTCCTCTTTTTCATCCACTCTGAAAAATCTGAAAATTGTGACTTGTTGCAGGAGACGTCCCCTGTCTGCTCTAGGGAGAGGGGAGGGGGGAGGAGGAAGGAGGGAGTTAGCCGGCACGGAGCTGGGTGACAGCTGTAATCCGAGCTCAGACAGGTCACTGGTGATGGTCAGAACAGATAACGGATGAGTGATTTGTAGATTAACTCTTTGTTGTCCTGTTTTGGTCTTTTCTTTAGCTCTCTCCATAGGAGAACAATGAAGACAGGGGGGAGAGCTTCAAACTGCTTTTTCATGATAAAAATGCATTTTTCGGATAATAAACCCAATTACAAAGTTTCTTAAAATCGCCTGGACTATTGATTTCTGCAAAAAAAAAATTCACGACAGTGACACTTTAACATATTTTTATAGGGCAGTATTCATTGTGTTCTTCTCACTTGCTTTCTTTTTCATTGTTTGTTTTACAGAAGAGGCTCCAGATTCTCCAGCTATTTTAGAGGAAGACGAATTAGAAAATGAGTTACACAAACAGCTTGAAAAAAGTAGACGACTAAAGCAGATTCAGCAGCAGAAGGATAGCAGTGAGAAGGTAAATGTACAGACTTAAAGGGGTTGTCCCTCAGGAGGATAAAGGGAGACTCTGATCCCCCCACTTTCCCCCAATCTAGTCACTCAAGGTTGTATTACATGTAGCGATTTTCGTTTAAAGATTCGCTATAACGATCGTTCGCTAGCAATAACTAGCGATTTTTTTTTTTTTTTTTTTTTTCTCTGAGGTTATTACATTCACTGATTACTGTTACGAACGATCGCTTTTACACCGTTATATAGTCGCAAATCGGTTCTCAGGACATCCCACACAACATGTTTTATCGTTGAACGACTTATTACGCGAACGATTGGCGAACTACCAGCGATAATTTTTCAACATGTTGAAAGACCAAAATGAACGATTTTCTATTAGTCGTTTCATCGTTTGGTGTAATTACACGGACAGATAATCACTCATTTCGATCGTTTTAGCAAATTTTTAAACGATAATTGTTCCGTGTAGTAGGGCCTTCAGATTGATGTCGCCGCTGCAGACATCTCTGGCGGCTTCCATAGAAGAGAAATGGTGTGGCAAAGCAGATCTGCGTCATGCTGCTCCCTCGACTCGATCCCAGTCATTATCACAGGCAGTCGTATGTTATGTTATAATTGAGAAATTTACATTGGAGAGAATTTTTACTTCATATATACACTTCGGCATTGCATAGGTTAAAAAATTTTTACAAATGTAAAACCCCATTGATCTGATCTTTCTCGCTTGTTTTTTTTCTCTTTTAGATTGCTTCAATGGTAAAAAAGCTCAACACTCAAAAAAGCCAAGAGGACGACGATGACGACGATAAGAAAGGGTCCATTGTATTTAATGCAACGTCTGAATTCTGCAGAACTCTTGGGGAGATACCGACGTACGGCTTAGCCGGCAACAGGGAGGATCAAGAGGATTTAATGGTATGGGACAGCACTATATGTAGTCATGTAATAAATTCTGTGTGAATTTCCATACTGGTACCATGCAGGTGTATTCACTCTTTTATTGTCTGTCTTAGGATTTTGAGAAGGATAAAGAGGAGTCTGAGAATGAACACGGAGACTCTGAAGGCGATGAGAACATTGGTTGGAGTATGGTGAACCTTGATGAGGAGAAAAACCAACAAGATGTAAGTAAAGTATCTGTAGTTGTCAGTTCTCCATTGTCTTGTCCCTATTATATGTATAAATGTA
This sequence comes from Dendropsophus ebraccatus, assembly GCF_027789765.1. Taxonomy (NCBI): domain Eukaryota; kingdom Metazoa; phylum Chordata; class Amphibia; order Anura; family Hylidae; genus Dendropsophus; species Dendropsophus ebraccatus. The sequence goes on along the minus strand of NC_091457.1, from coordinate 20,031,877 downwards.
CATTTTGGGAAGTTACCAGGGGTATGTTATATTGTGAATTTATTTACGGGCGGAACTCTTCTTAATGTTTTCATTACAGTAAATTAGAATGTTATAATCCTCATGTTCTGTTTCCATAACCCTATAATTCCTTTTCTTATTAGTATTCTGCATCTTCCACCACCATTTTGGATGAAGAACCCATTGTGAACAGGGGTCTAGCTGCAGCTCTACATCTCTGTCAGAACAAAGGTATCACACTGTGGAAATAGGTCATTTTTCTAAGGGAGGTTGGAAATGAGGCATTTGATTGGTCCTTTTTTTTAAATATATATATATATATAATTTATTTATTTATTTTTGTCGCACACTTGTTGGTAGGTCAACACTAACAACCAATTGGCCTTTGAATAGGGCCTCTGGTCAATTAAAAAAAATAAGGCTAAAAGGAAGTGAATCAGGCCCTGATTCATGTCTCCTCTGCCTCTCCCAACACCCAATGAGCCTAGTCTTCACAACCATTCAGCCTTCCATATACATCTATGAGCCTAAAGTTTACACCCCTTAGCCATGTATTCACACCTCCAAGCCTTGCATTCAGAGTCCCCTAAGCCTCACATTCACAATCATGAGCCTAGAATTTGACCCTTTTTAAAATTGTAAAGTTTAAGCTCATCTGGCTATTTAGAGAAAATATAGGCAACCATATAAAAACTTAGGGGCATATTAGTAGTTTAAAAAATGGAATTGGCACCAGAGACTATTAAAAAATCTAAATGAATTATATATATATATATATATATATATATATATATATATATATATATATATATATATATATATATATATATATATATATATAATTATTAAAGTGGCCATAGGTGCTCTTTAATCCCACAATCTCATCTCTATTTAACATCCATCCTGTTACAGTATAATGACCAAGTAAGCTCTTATAAAGAATAGGGGCGCAGTCATAAAAACCTCTGGCCCCCGAATCCCCCAATCTTGTAGAATAAACTTGGGTCATTTGATGATTCCTTAGAATAGCAGAATATGAAATGATTGCAGCCCCTGATACACTTTATGCTTATTCTGTTGTTTTTGTTTTTTCTTGTCAGGCTTACTGGAAACTACAGTACAAAAGGTTGCACGTGTTAAAGCTCCCAATAAGTCCCTCCCGTCAGCTGTTTACTGTATAGAGGACAAAATGTAAGTAATACTTCCAGCTTCCCAAAGACTTCTCCTGGCCCTAAAGGTGATGGCAGATATGTTCCACTGCTCTTTTTCCCCCCCTCTATATTGACAATGGGGGAGATTTATCGGTTATGAGCTCCTAGAAAACGCCAGGGAGAAGGGGCAGATTCTTGTAACCCCTGTGCGCCTTATGGGTGATCGAGGCGGGGGAGTACGACTATAAGGCGGGGAGGAAGTGTGGCCTCCTCCCGCACCTGGAAATCATGATACAAAATCTACATCTGTTCTCAAGCAGGTGTAGATTTGTTTCGCAATGCCTGCTCCAGAAGCAGGGCCGTCTGGCTTTACTAAGAAGCAAACACCTCTTGCTATTACACAAAGCGATTTTTCAACAATAAACGATCTCAATCGACTGCTATTGAGAACGGCCTGAAATCGTTCACCCAATTACACGGAACGATGATAGTTACTTACGATCGTTCTTGCAGTCAAGTGCAATCTGTTTCATTTTTAGCTCTGCTGTATCCCTTCGTTCTACTGTAGCTGGGTCATGTGACCACCAAAAATTGCATGGCTTTCTGTGTCTCAGGAAAAGGTCTATCCTGGGTCAGCTGACTTCCAATGAACTATATGACAACAACATTATCATCGTCATATTCCTTCTGGCCGATCAGATCCCTTCCCAATGTTGATGTCACAATACCAGAATTTTAACCCTTTCATTGATGCACAAAAGTCCAGGTCAAATAAATGCAATTATCCTCCCCGCGTTCTAAGAGCCATAGCGCTTTTATTTTTCCACCTACAGGGCTGGTTGGGGTGTCATTTTTTTGTGCCATGATCTTTAGTTTTTATTAATATCATATTGGTGTAACAGAAAAATTTTGATTGTTTTTTAATTTTTTCTGATAATTTAATATCAGCAATCCTGGTGTTTTTTTTTTTTTTTTTTCGTTTACGCCGTTTACTGTGTGGGAACAATAATGTTATATTTTAATAGATCGGACAATTCCGCACGCTACGATATGTAATATGTTTATTTTTTTTCATCTTTTTATTATTGGCAAGGTTTTTTAAACTTTTATTGGGAGGGGGTTTATGAGGGGTTTTTAATAATTTTTTTTTTTATGACTGTAAAACATGCAATCATCAGATTGCATATACTGGTCTATGCCATAGCATAGATCAGTGTTATCGGCAATCTATGTATAGAGCCTGCCTAAGAGCAGATTCTATTCATAGATGGACGATCCGACAGGACAGAGGTAAGTGACTAGCCCCCGCCTGTCGGCACAAGAAATCGGGACTCCCACAGCATGGCTGTGGGGCTCCCGATCATTCAGTGACAGATGCTTGATCTGTCACTGAGTACCTTAAACGCCACGACCGCTATAGATCGCAGCGTTTAAGGGGTTATGAGATGCAGCTGGGATCGCAGCTGCCTCTCATTACTTCCCGCATTGGACACACTGATGTGTGCGGGATTACTCTCACTGTCCTGCACACATCATTAAGCCCCTCAGTCAGGAACGTATATGTACATTTCTACTGCACGGGGTATGTGCACCAGGAACATACATATACATGTTACTGACGGGAAGGAGTTAAAGAAGAAAACCCATTAAAGCTGCACATAATATGAATTAACACCAACCCACTTCTGAGTTTAAGCTGTTCATCTGGTTCCAGTTGTTTTTATTGACTCATAAAGGGGTTGATTTCAGTTCACACCATGTGCAGTTTTGAAGCGTTTTGTTCATAGTGGCATGGGATAAAGTCATATGACCTATGTCACATAATGTAGCTCTCAAGTTTTAGAAGATACTTTAGGATTACTATACAATTCAGAGCAAGTGCGGAGAACAAACACCACCTTTTCTCGCTGCAAAGCAAGGTGCATTTTGGGAAATGTAGGGTGCATTAGTAAATCATTTCAGTAGGCTAAAAACCCCTGCATGGCCCATCAACTAAAAGAGGAATACATAAGAACCTCCACCTCATTCTACATTAATAGTGTGTGCTGTACTATATAAGTAATATGTATACCATTGAACATACTTATAGGCCCCGTGCACCCGGCAGAAGCTGAGTGTGCTCTTTTTGGCTTATAGCTTTAGCAGTAAACAGCTTTCCTATATAGAGGGACATTGCAAACATATACTTACAACACAGTATAATGAATAACTAGCTGAGTAAGTGGTGGCTCTGACCACAAGGGCCCCACATGATCTCAAGAATGGGGACCCCAATCTCCCAATGAATGGCACATATATATATGTATGTATGTATATATATATATATATATATATATATATATATATATATATATATATATATATATATATATATAATGTGTGTGCCAATGCACTTTTGATTCACTGTGGGACTTGTAGAAACAGTCAAATGCAGTGTTCTCCCATACAGAATGAATGGAACAAGTAATCTTTCACTTCTGCAATGTGTAAAACTAATCTGCCAATGTAATAGGATATGTGTGGTCGAAGCTGTATAATAGGCTGTAATCCTCCTTGTTTCTCCCCCCAATTAGTTTTTTTCCCCCACTCATATACGTCTTCTGCTCTTACTATAAAACAGGGCAATAGATGACAAGTACAGCAGGCGAGAAGAGTACAGAGGCTTCACACAGGACTTTAAGGAAAAAGATGGCTACAAACCAGATGTTAAAATTGAGTATGTGGATGAAACTGGGAGGAAACTTTGTCCAAAAGAGGTAAGCACCGTCCAGTCTTGATGAACGATCATCTTCTAGAAAGTGTTCTGTTCTAATCTTTCCTCGATTTCTATGAACACAGGCCTTTAGACAGCTGTCTCATCGGTTCCATGGTAAAGGCTCGGGTAAAATGAAAACTGAAAAACGCATGAAGAAACTGGATGAGGAGGCGGTGAGTGAAGCGAAACTGGGATAAAATTGCACCAGCAAATTATTTCATCACAGTCATCGATCAGCAAATCTCTAAACAGGCACTGTCACTTTAAAAAAAAAAAAAAAAAACTTGGCATGTCATAAGGACTAGTCAAACTCTTTGATCATTTAGGGTCTCGGATATCAATTGATCAGTGGATCGAACAGAGAGTAGTGCGATCTACGTGTGTCCTCACCTCAGTTCTTGTGACCGATACAGACATCTAAAGTAATGTCTATAGGACTGTCCCGTGTTGAATGCACATGCTAGCTGGGGGGGGGGGGCCCTGAACACTCCAACACTGTGTTCAAAATATGTCACAAGTTATTTTTTTTTTAAAGTTACAGTTAGACTTTAAAGTCAGCATTTTTAGAATACCAACATTTCAGAAATGGTTTCCTGTCCTGGGCAGAGGCTGTGGCCTGTACTGGCAATCGTCCACCCAGCAAGTAGAATAGGAAGCAGTGGGCAGATGTGGTATTTTCTGTGGTGCTCAGTGTCTGTATTGCTCATATTTATAACAACTAATATTAATCTGACTTATCTTTTTTTTCAGCTTTTGAAAAAAATGAGTTCTAGCGACACTCCTCTTGGTACAGTCGCCCTCCTGCAGGAAAAGCAGAAGGCCCAGAAGACGCCATACATTGTGCTCAGCGGAAGCGGGAAGAGTATGACAGCGTGAGTAACATAACACTCATTACAGGTGTTACTATCTGTATATATGTTACTGTAGCGCCACCTGCTGTTCATCTTCAATAGAAATTGTGCCAAGGTGGACACACATGCTTAGGATTTTTTATTTTTTTTCACAAAGATAAAATAATCAGTAGTCGCCCACACATCTTCCATTAAATGTGTGAGCCACTATTATGAGTGCAAACTAGCACCGATCAGCAAGGGTTTGCAGCGTCCTCTCTGCTTCTCATAGGTGAAGCTCAACAAATGCAATTGCCCAGCAGAAAAGAAGCTGCAGCATCCAGCTCGGTGCACTAGAGATCCATCCACATACCCAGCAGAGAAATAGGAAGCAATGCTTTAAAAGGGAACTATCAGCAAGTTAGACTAATCTGACCTGCTGATAGCCCCCAATTGCACAGAAGATGTCAAGGAGGAAGGTATGTCTCTTACCTTCCTCCTCAGCGCCACTTTTGTGCAGTTAGTCGTGTTCCCCATGGTCTGGTTAAACCGTTAGAGCACTGCCCGTCCCCATAGCACCGATCTGCCCCTTTCTAATGATAATGAATGGCGCAGCGGGCTGGATCGGTGCTATGGATGCAGACAGTGCTCCTGACGGTCTCACTGGACAATGGGGAACACGACTAGCTGCTCCGAAACAGCGCAGAGGAGGAAGATAAGAGACACACCTTCTGTGCTGTAGGGACATATCAGTAGTGTCGAGGTGGAGACAGCCAACAACAGTAGGCCTTCTTTGGGAAGGCACCTCGACATTATGTTAGATTCATTGTAGTTCCCCTTTAAAGGGGTTGGCCACTTTATAGTAAAATAGTTCAGTATACAGTATTAGTAAGTGTACTCACTGTATATGCTGACAGCAGCTTCCTGTGTACCTCATAGAGCTAACATCATCCTCCAGGCTGTGGTGCCCTGCTCTGTTTTGTGTCTGTACATAAAATGGCCAACATGGAGGAGCATGTGACCGTGCCCCGCCCCCCAGTGTCCACCACTGAGCCTGTATATGTCTATGCAGGACACAGAGGGCGGGGCATGGTCACATGCTCCTCTATGTCGGCCATTTTAAGGACTGAAACAAAACAGAGCAGGGCAGCCCAGCCTGGAGGAGGAGGGGTGTCTGATATTGGCTCTATGAGGTACACAGGGAGCTGCTGTCAGTATATACAGTGAGTACACCTACTAATACTGTACACTGACCTATTTTACTATAAAGTGGCCAACCCCTTTGAGGGCATTCCAACCCATATAAAATAGTCTCCCATCCACAGGTGTCTGACTGAGGGGGAGGGGCATTAAAATAACGCCCCTAATGCACAGTTTCTATTGTGGACTCAGTAAAGCTACTTCTCAGAAACAGGTGGCGCTGTAGTACTATTATACCTGATGCAGCTCTTATAAAGACATATTAAGATACTTTTGGACCTATGTTATTGAATAGTTGTGTACCTGAAAATTCTTTAAAAAAAAAAAATTCATTTCCCCGCCCCCCTTTTTTCCCCCTACTTTTAGGAACACACTTATCAAGTGAGCGATAATAAATCACTGAAATTCCACTGAAGGAGAAGCTGGCTGACATGAGCGGATGAGCACGATCAGCTTCTGCACACTATATGGACGTATATTCCAAGCATGCTGGACTGGTGTGGATTGGTGAACACATGGGAAGCTGCGGCCATGCAGACAGTCTTTACAGCTTGGGAGTTTGGTGGGATTTTTTTTTTTAACTAGGTTCTGTAAGATTGGGGTGGTCTGGAATCCAGACATGCTCCAGTTACCATGATAAAATACATCAACGGGTTGTCTGTAAATCATCTATTAAAAGTGTTGTAATATGAAACCATTAAAGTTTCTTCTTACTGGATGATTTCTATGATGTTCCCTGACGATAATAATGTGTGTAACATATAAAATGGCTGCATGGGGTGTGGTCAGAATCAGTTCATATGAAGCCTGGGCTCTTCTGGTCTGGGTGTACAGTGGAGCGGCACATGCTAAGCGAGATCACTGAGTGACATGATGTCTGCACTTCTGTGTCTCTATACACAGCCTCAGGCCTTGTGTACACAAAGGAAAATTCCCTCGCCAACATTGTTTAGAAATCCCCTTTTTGCACGGTCTGAAGGGCCAAGGGAAATAAAAATATACTGCCCTGGCAAAGTTAAGGTCTGTTAACTGACGCCAGAGACTAAATCAGTATTTTTGCGTTATATCGCTCACCCCTAAAAATTGTCTGATCCATACAACCATGATATACAAGCAGCTCAAATTGTATATCACGGACTGAATACTTTAAAGGGGTTGTCCAGCGAAAATCTTTCAAATTAACTGATATCAGAAAGTTATATAGATTTGTAATTTACTTCTATTAAAAAATCTCAAGTCTTCCCATACTTATTAGCTGCTGTATGTCATGTAGGAAATGTTTTATTTTCAGTCTGACACTGTGCTCTCTGCTGACATCTCTGGTGGAGACAGGGACATTGTCTCGGTTTTCTATAAATCCCCATAGAAAACCTCTCCTGTAGAGATGAACTTGGAGCATGCTCGAGTCGATCCGAACCCGAACTTTCGGCATTTGATTAGCGGTGGCTGCTGAAGTTGGATAAAGCCCTAAGGCTATGTGGAAAACATGGATATAGTCATTGGCTGTATCCATGTTTTCCAGACAACCTTAGAGCTTTATCCAAGTTCAGCAGCCACCGCTAATCAAATGCCGAACGTTCGGGTTCGGATGGACTCTAACCCGAATCCGGTTCGCTCAACTCTACTCTCCTGCTCTGGACAGTTCCTGTCTTGGCCAGAGATGTCAGCAGAGAGCACTATATCAAACTGAAAATAAAACACTTCCTGCAGGACATACAGCACCAGTTGATTTGAATGAAAAAAAATTTCCGCTGGACAACCCCTTTAATTCATTAAGATGTAGTGAGCTCCGAAACAGCTAAAGTGCTGCACTACTGAGCTCAAAATGTTACCCAAGAATCCTAAAAAACTCTAATAATTCTTTGATAGAACACAAAGTACGTGTTACACACTATTCTTAGTTGAGAATGAAGTCGCATTAGGTACAGGATCATAAAAAGTAGTTCATCCAGCAAACAAGATGGCCGACCACTTCTGCTCCAATACCGATATCTAGGGGCAGATGAGAACGTTCCTGCAGGGAGAGGAGTCTGTACCGCGACATCTAAATGATCAGGACTTTTAAAGGTGGTGTGAAAATTTCTTTTAATCAGGTAACTGATATTTTCTCTTTTCTATAAGCTTTAGCTGAGGTTCCTAAGCAGCCGTGGTAGTACCAATAGGCTCATGGTTCCTCAGCAGTAATGGGAATGCATAAAGAAATGTCCAAAACCTCAGCAATAAGAAAAATATACAACATGAGAGAAAAAAAACAAGACATGATCTTCAAGCTCCAGGGGTCTCTGGGTAAATCCAGGGGGCACCGGATCTTTACAGAGCAGAAGTGATCCCGATGCTGTGGACCCATCTTCTCTATTCGAGTTTTTGCTTTCTGAAATCATTGCATTATTTTAGTCCTCGATCTTCACTCTTTTCCTTCTTCGTTCTCGCTCTCTTCTTCGCTTTCAGACTCCTCTTCGCTGTCTTCATAGTAGACGCGGTTAGTGTTGACAAACAGGTCGCCATCATCCTCGCTGTCATCGTCGTCAGTCCCGGACTTATCGCCTTTGGAATTCTGTGATTCTGCTCCTTTGTTGCTAAGAGTAAAACAAAAAAAAATTGACAAAGTTTATTCGCTCAACAAATCTTTGTAAGGGTGTGTTCACACCTACAGGATCTGCAGCAGATTTGATAGTGTTCAGTTATTTAAATGAAATCTGCTGCAGATCCTGTAGGTGTTAACGCACCATAAAAGCGTATATATCTGTCACTATATGTATCGGTTGGGATATAAGGGTTCAGACTGATCAGTAGAACGGCCGGGGAGAGAGTGCTTCTCTCTCTGCTCAATGTCTATGAGACCTGGATGGCCACATAGACTAAGGGCCCTATTCCACCGGACGATTATCGTTCAGATTATCGTTAAATCGTTCGAATCTAAACTATAATCGTTCGGTTGAAATGCAGTTAACGATTAACGACCGAACGAGAAATCGATCGCTTTATAAGACCTGGACCTATTTTTATTGTTGCTCGTTCGTAAATCGTTCGCATTGAATAAGACGTCGTTCGGTCGTTTGCAATAGATACGAACACAATAGCGAAGAAAAAATTATCGCAATTATGATCATAAGTAACGATTATCGTTCCATGGAAATGAGTGAACGTTTGAGATCGTTAACGATTATGCAAACAATAATCGTCCGGTGGAATAGGGCCCTTAGAGTTTCTCTAGGTCATGTGACACAAACGTCAGGGAAGCCACTAAGTGTTTACTACTTCTGGTTTGTTATCATGAGTCGTCGGGGTCTGAGTATCTATGACCTATCAAACTGTTTCTTTTAATGACATAGGGGAGCGACGCAATCTCCGCGTCTAGTGCCGGCCGGGGTCTGCGCCGCTGATCCCAGCTCTGCATTCTATTGCGTTTGGCTGCAGCAGCCAAAAGCAATAGAACACTGATCTCATCGATCTATGCTGTATATCCTATACAGCATAGATCTCTATGAGAGATCAGAGTGCATATACTAGAAGTCCCCCAGGGGGAACAACCCTAACCCCAGGGGGGCTTCTAGTATATGTATTAAAAAAAAAAAAAGGTGTTATTACGAAAAAGCCCTCTCCCCTAATAAAAGTTTAATTTACCCCCCTTTTCCCATGTTATAAATAAAAATAAATCAATAAACAAACATGTTTGGTATTGCCACGTGCGCAATCGTCCGAACTATTAATTAATCACACTCCTGATCTCGCACGGTAAACGGCAAAAGCGCGAAAATATCCTAAAGTGCAAAATTGCGCATTTTTGGTCATATTAAATCCAGAAAAATTGTAATAAAAAGAGATCAAAAAGTCGCATGTGCGCAATCAAGGTACCGATAGAAAGAACACATCATGGCGCAAAAAATGACACCACACACAGCCCCATAGACCAAAGGATAAAAGCTCTATAAGCCTGTCATTGCAAAGTACAATTAGTGACGCAAAAATAAGGGCTCATGTGGGTGTGTAGGTGTAAAAATGCAAGTGCTATGGCCTTTTAAGCACAAGGAGGGAAAAACGAAAACGCAAAAACAAAAATTAGCCCAGTCCAGAAAGGGTTAAAGAGGTTATCTAGGCAAAATAAAAACACCCCCAGGGAAGGGGCAGGGGGCGGCAAGAGCATAATAACCTAGTTATACTTACCCATCCCGGTGCCCCTACAGCTGCAGCTTGCAATGCCGCTTCCTGTGATATCACAGCCCCATGGGAACTGGCCACTCAGCCAGTGATTGAGGCAGGACACCGCTGCGGTCACTGATTGGCTGAGCCGCTAGTTCCTGTGGGGTTCTGACATTACAGAAACTGGGAGATAGAGGAGACCAGAGTAAGGGTATGTTCACACAGTGAAATCGGCGGAATCCCACCTGCCTTAGTGTCTCTATGGGAGGGCTCATGCGCCTCCATTCCCGCCGTTCTCCGTGCAAAGAATTGACATGTCAATTCTTTGAGCGGAGAGCGACGGAAGCAAAGGCATGGTGTAAAGTGAAACTGGCTCAGTTTCCCCTAGCAACCAATCAGATTCTACCTTTCATTCCTCATAGCTGTTAACTTGTATGAGGTGTTTTTCTTTGGTGCTTTAAAAGGGGTACTCCAGCAAAAAAAACTTTTTCTTTCAAATCAACTGGTTTCAGATAGCTATATAGATTTGTAATTTTACTTTATTTAAAAATCTCCAGTCATACAGTACTTATCAGCTGCTGTACGCCCTGCAGGAAGTTATGTATTCTCTCTAGTCTGACACAGTGCTCTCTGCTACCACCTCTGTCCATGTCAGGAACTGTTCAGATCAGCAGAAAATCCCCATAGAAAACCTCTCCAGCTCTGGACAGTTCTCTGGAAAAGGGTGGCAGCGCTGTGTTAGGCCCCGTTCCCACTGAGCAAAGCTAGCGGAATTCCGCGACGGAATTGTCCGCCGCGGAATGCCGTTAGCCTCCCGCTCATAATGGGACTCTATGGGAGGCGCGCGCTCCTGCCCTGTCCGCGCTGAAGAATGAACATGTTCATTCTTCAGCGCGGACAGGGCAGGAGCGCGCGCCTCCCATAGACTCCCATTATGAGCGGGAGGCTAACGGCATTCCGCGGCGGACAATTCCGTCGCGGAATTCCGCTACCTTTCCTCAGTGGGAACGAGCCCTTAGACTGGAAAAAATACACCACTTCCTGCATTACACACAGCAGCTGATAAGTACTGGAAGAGCTTTTTAAACAGTAGTAAATTACAAATCTAACTTTCTAAAATTTTGCAAGAGTTTTGCAAGAATTAAATACTGTGTTAGACAGACCGTTATTCCTAATATTTAAAGATTCTATTACGACAGGGATTGTTCCACAGGACTGGCGCATAGCTAATGTGGTACCAATATTCAAGAAGGGGTCAAAGAGCAATCCTGGAAACTACAGGCCTGTATGTCTAACATCTATAGTAGGTAAAGTATTGGAGGGGTTTGTTAGAGATGCTATACTGGAGTATCTTAATGAAAACAATCTTGTGACGCAGCATCAGCATGGAGTTATGAGGGATCGGTCCTGTCAGACTAATCTGATCGGCTTCTATGAAGAGGTAAGTTATAGACTGGACCTGGGGGAGGCTGTGGATGTTGTGTATCTGGACTTTTCAAAGGCATTTGATACTGTGCCGCATGAAAGGTTGGTCTACAAAATGAGGATGCTGGGACTAGGGGCAAATGCAAATGGGTAAGTAACTGGTTGTGTGATAGAAAACAGAGGGTGGTCATTGATGGAACATATTCAGATTGGGTTTTAGTTACTAGTGGGGTACCACACGGGTCAGTGTTGGGTCCACTTCTTTATAATATTTTTATTAATGATCTTTATGAGGGGCTACAAAGTAGAATCTCCATTTTTGCAGATGATACTAAACTGGGTAGAGTAATCAGCACAGAGGAGGATAATATCATATTACAGAGGAATTTGGAGAAGCTAGAGGCTTGGGCGGTGAAATGGCAAATGAAGTTTAATGTGGATAAATGTAAGGTTATGCACTTGGGCCGTAGAAATAACAAGTACAGTTATGTGCTAAATAATAAAACACTGGGTAAAACTACTTCCGAAAAGGACCTGGGGGTATTGGTGGACAGTAAACTCAACTTTAGTGATCAATGCCAGGCAGCAGCTGCCAAGGCTAATAAAATAATGGGGTGCATCAAAAGAGGTATAGATGCTGAAGATGAGAACATAGTTTTGCCTCTTTATAAATCACTAGTCAGACCACATATGGTATATACTGTGTACAGTTTTGGGCACCGGTATATAAGAAGGACACAGCTGAACTAGAGCGGGTGCAGAGGAGGGCCACAAAGGTCATTAAGGGAATGGGTGGGTTACAGTACCAGGACAGGTTATCACGCTTGGGGTTATTTACGCTAGAAAAAAGACGTCTTAGGGTCGATCTGATCACAATGTACAAATATATGAATGGACAGTACAGAGATCTTTGTAGTGGTCTTTTTACTCCTAGGTCTGTAACCATGACAAGGGGGCATCCTCTACGTCTAGAGGAAAGAAGGTTTCACCATCAGCATCGATGCGGGTTCTTTACTGTACGAGCGGTAAGACTGGAACTCTCTGCCACATGATGTTGTCATGGCGATTCATTAAATAAGTTCAAGGGAGGCCTGGATGCTTTTCTTGAACAATATAATATTACAAGTTATGGGCATTAGATTTCCGGTGATACGTTGATCCAGTGATTGTTCTGGTTGCCATTGGAGTCGGGGGGGGGGGGGGGGGGGGGAGAGTTTTCTCCCTGTGGTGGGGTGGTTGTCGTCTCCCTAGTGGGGTTTTTTGCCTTCCCTGGATCAACACAGTAGGATTTCCCTAGGTTGAACCTGATGGACTCTTGTCTTCTTTCAACCTTATTTACTATGTTACTATGATTTGAAAGAAAAAAAGATTTTCGCCAGAGTTCCCCTTTAAAATACACAATGTATTGAACGGAAATAATTGACATGCCAATTATTTCTGGCCGTCCTGCATTGATTTCAACGCTATTTTCAACGGCCATTGTTTTTGAGTGCCAAACAATAGCCATTGTTGGTACCGCATGTGAACATAGCCTTATAATGAACACACCAAGACAATATCCTAAAAATACAAAAAGAAACAGAAGTCATACCTCTCTTTTTCCTTAGCAGGGGTTTCTGCATCTTCTTTATTGAAGCCTGATGGCCTTAAAGATAATAAAGAGAAATACTCATGAGGGGGAGATTTCTCAAACATGGTGTAAGGCCCCGTTCCCACTGAGCAAAGCTAGCGGAATTCCGCGACGGAATTGTCCGCCGCGGAATGCCGTTAGCCTCCCGCTCATAATGGGAGTCTATGGGAGGCGCGCGCTGCTGCTCTGTACGCGCTGAAGAATGAACATGTTCATTCTTCAGCGCGGACAGGGCAGGAGCGCGCGCCTCCCATAGAGTCCCATTATGAGCGGGAGGCTAACGGCATTCCGCGGCGGACAATTCCGTCGCGGAATTCCGCTACCTTTGCTCAGTGGGAACGGAGCCTAAAGTGAAACTGGCTCAGTCGCCCCTAGCAACCAATCAGATTCCACCTTTCATTCCTCACAGACTCTTTGGAAAATGAAAGGTGGAATCTGAATCTGAGCCAGTTTCACTTTACACCATATTTGATAAATGTCCCCATCAGTTTTTAGCCTACAAGAACACGGCCATTTTATTTTGGCCATAGACCTATATTAATAGCATTAGTAAAGATTTAAAAGAGAATATAGGTAGTACAGTTAAAAAAGTGTATATTATATATATATATTATATATATATATATATACACACACACACACAGCAGTAAAAACACCTGTAGGTGTGTAGACTTTTAAAAAATGTTTAAACTATTACTTTAAAAAAATTAGATGTTGTTATGGTGCGCTGACACCGACAGATTATCTGGCAGATTTTTGAAGCCAAAGCCAGGAATGGAGGTGAAAAGAGGAGAAGTCTCAGTCTTTCCTTTATGACCAGTTCTCTGTTTATAGTCTGTTCCTGGCTTTGGCTTCAAAAATCTGTCAAATAAATCTCTCTGTGTAAACGCACCATTAGGTCATGGTGACACAGGGGCACCTTTTATATATCTGTCTGTGCTATAGATATAGATATATAATAGATCGGACAATCCCACTATCAGCAATACCAAATATATAAGATACAGCTCAGTCCCTATGAGCAGATCAGTCACGGGAAACAGATCGCACCACTATACCACCAACGAACCCCTAAAATTAGATGTGCACCTGTTTCTTTGTGGGACTGCCCCTTTAAGACTAGAGGCAAATGTGGTAAAAATGTTCTAAGAAGCCAAGTACGGCAGGAGAAGCATCTTACCACAGGCCTTCCTTCTGCAGGAGGCGCTGATGATCCTTATAGATGATAAAAGCGATCTCAGCCTTCACCTTTTCTCCCTCAGCAATAGGATCAACAATAACAAAATCACCTAAAAGGGAAGAAAATTCGGTATGAGGACATATAAAATAGAGTTGTACAGCCGATTTTAAGAAACTTTGTAATTGGGTTTATTAGGCATATATGCCATTATCTGCATTCAAAAAGACTGTCCCCAGGTCTCCCCCCCTCCCCCCTCTCTCTCATCCACCGCTCATTATCAGGAAATCTAGACTCTTTTACATCAGTCGGGTCCTGTGTAGCCTATGGAGAGGGGAGGGGGGAGGAGGGAGATTAGTCGCCAGCAGAGAGCAGAAAACAAAGTATTACACAGCGGGAGCTGTGGGAAAGCCGGTATTCAGAGGTCACAGAAGTCCGTGCTGATTTCAGAGGAGATGAAGCTGTAAATTAACTCTTTGTTTTCCTGTTTTGGTGCCTCATCTCCCTCCACCCCTCCCCTCTCCATAGACAATCATAAAGACAGGGGGGAGAGCTTTGAACTGCTTTTTCATGATAAGGCTATGATCACACTACCTAAAAGTACGGCCGTTGTTGCCAACAACTGAACAGTGCCTATTGCGACCGCATCAGAACCCTGTGGCCGAAAGATCATCCGGCTGGGGTCAAGGAACGGCCGGTCTCTCACGACGTGTGAACGTAGCCTAAAAATGAATTTTTCGGCTAATAAACCCAATTACAACTTTTCTTAAAATAGTCTGTACTATTGATCTTTTTATAAAATTTTTTTTTTTTTTTCAAATTGAAATGACAGTGACGCTTTAATGGCCACCTCTGATCCTAAAGGGGTTATCCAAAATTAGAAAAAAAAAATGCTGTATTCAAAAAACTGTGCCACACTAGCCTCCAGGTTGTGTGGGGCTCCATTTACTTCAATGGAACGGAGCTTCAAAACTAAGGACAGGGGAGACACTATTTCTAGAAGAAAGTAGCTATGGCGTTTCTAATACTGAATAACCCAGAAAAATAGATCAAACAAGTCTCAAGCACCAGGCTGCACGACAGTTCCCATAGACTGCTATGGTCTTTTATTGTCCCTCTGTAAGCCTCCAATTTTATATAGGGTCCATGGAAGTTTATTTCTCACAATTATTTCAACAAATAAACACCATAGTATTAAAGGGGTATTCCGCTCAGATTATCACTTTTCATATGTTGCTTCCCATTGTGAGACTAACAATTCCTTCCATACTTGTTATTATCTATTCAGTCTCCTTCTACCAGTTCTGAGCTTCTGCTTTCTGCAAAAGAAGACACAAAACACTGTGTTTGAGCTTTTTTCTCCATTTCCCCCTCCTCCCTTCCAAGACGACTGATGTACGTACACAAGTCCTTATCTGAAACTCTGTTACAACTTTCTAATGCCGGGAGGATTAATCACAATGAGTTAATCAGCAACTCCTCCCAGCATTACAAAGAAGCTTCAATGTTGCAGATAAAGCCTGCCAGGGACTTGTTTACATCAGCCGTCTCAGAAGGGAGGGGGGAGGAGGGGGAGACAGAGAGAAAAGTTCACGCACAGATTTTTTTGTGTCTTCAGCAGAAAGCAGCAGCTTAAAACGGGGGAGGGAGACTGAATAGATAACAACAAGTATGGAAGGAATTGTTAGTCTCACCATGGGCAGCAGCATATGAAAAGTTATGTATGAGTGGAATACCCCTTCAACCACTAGGCGACCCTGGGCGTACCTGTATGTCCAGGGCTGCCTACGGGTGTTCAGAGCGGAGCCGCGCTCTATACCGCCACGATCCTGGGTGCCGCATGTAGCCCGGGACCGCGGCTATTAGCGGGCACGGTCCAATCGCCGTGCCCGCTAATACAGTAATCAGATGCAGCTGTCAAAGTTGACAGCTGCATTCGATTACCTTATGCAGCCATTCCCTGGTGTCAAGTGGGGTGGATCGCTCCTCCGGGACGTTGTCCCGAAGGAGCAAACCACACATCTGTCTCGAGCGGGGTCTGCGCCGAAATGGAGCTGATCCCGGCTCGGCACTTGGTTGCTTCCCGCTGCATCTCATGGATCTATCATGGATCAGTGTACTTATACTTAAAGTCCCCGAGGGGGAATAACCCTAACCCCAGGGGGGAATAACCCTAACCCCAGGGGGGAATAACCCTAACCCCAGGGGAAATAGCCCTAACCCCAGGGGAAATAGCCCTAACCCCAGGGGAAATAGCCCTAACCCCAGGGGAAATAGCCCTAACCCCAGGGGGGAATAACCCTAACCCCAGGGGGGAATAACCCTAACCCCAGGGGGGAATAGCCCTAACCGCAGGGGGGAATAGCCCTAACCGCAGGGGGAATAACCCTAACTCCAGAGGGAATAACCCTAACCCCAGGGGAAATAACCCTAACCCCAGGGGAAATAACCCTAACCCCAGGGGGGAATAACCCTAACCCCAGGGGAAATAACCCTAACCCCAGGGGGGAATAACCCTAACCCCAGGGGGAATAACCCTAACCCCAGGGGGAATAACCCTAACCCCAGGGGGGAATAGCCCTAACCGCAGGGGGAATAACCCTAACCCCAGTGGGAATAACCCTAACCCCAGGGGAAATAACCCTAACCCCAGGGGAAATAACCCTAACCCCAGGGGGGAATAACCCTAACCCCAGGGGAAATAACCCTAACCCCAGGGGAAATAACCCTAACCCCAGGGGGGAATAGCCCTAACCGCAGGGGGAATAACCCTAACCCCAGGGGGGAATAACCCTAACCCCAGGGGAAATAACCCTAACCCCAGGGGGGCTTCTAGTATAAGTGTAAAAGTAAAAAAAAAAATCCCCTCCCCTAATAAAAGTGTAAATCCCTCCTTTTTCCCATGTTATAAATAAATAAACATGTTTGGTATAGCCGCGTCCGTAATCGCCCGAACTATTAAATTATCCCATTCCCGATCTCGCATGGTAAACGGCGTAAGTGCAAAAATATCCCAAAGTGCAATATTGCGCATTTTTGGTCGCATCAAATCCAGAAAAATTTAATAAAAAGCGATCAAAATGTCGCCTATGCGCAATCAAGGTACCGATAGAAAGAACACATCATGGCGCAAAAAATGACACCTGACACAGCCCCATAGACCAAAGGATAAAAGCGCTATAAGCCTGGGAACGGAGCGATTTTAAGGAACGTATATTTGTTACCAATGGTTTGAATTTTTTACAGGCCATCAGATACAAGAAAAGTTATACATGTTACATATCGTTTTAACGACTTTTTAAGCACAAGGAGGGAAAAACGAAAATGAAAAAATTTTAATTGGCCCGGTCCTCTAAGGGTTAAGACATTCAACTTTATTGGTTTAAGGGGAGGGAATAAAGTGCTTCATGGATACTTGATACAGCGGGATGTGGGGCACCTCCATGCATAGTCCAGGTGCATGACCGCTCTATAAACCAAACCACATATATACATACATTCTTATCTTAATGTGTAGATTTTCGGATGTTTTCATGGATTTTCTTACCTCTCTTGATCCAGATGTTCTTTCGGAATTTTGTGGGCATACTGGCTAGAAACCTGTCCCCTTCAGCCGTCTCAACCTCGTGTAGATTATTACCAGGACTTCCCAAAACCTTAAAACAAGAAATGTACATATTCCCATGTTTATGTTAGATATGGAAATTACTTCTATTAAAAAATCTCCAGTCTTCCCATACTTATCAGTTGCTGTATGTCCTGCAGGACATGGTGTATTATTTCCAGTCTGACACAGCGCTCTCTGCTGCCACCTCTGTCCATGTCAGGAACTGTCCAGAGCAGGAGCAAATCCCCATAGAAAACCTCTCCTGCTCTGGACAGTTCCTGACATGGACAGAGGTGGCAGCAGAGAGTGTCAGACTGGAAAGAATACACCACTTCCTGCAGGACATACAGCAGCTGATAAGTACTAGAAGACTCAAGATTTTTTTAATAAAAGTAAATCACAAATCTCTGGCAGATTCTGGTACCAGATGATCTGTAAGAAAAAAAATTCTAGAGCTTATACGAGTACTACGGTCTCTTAAGGGTCTGCTTGCTCTTACATGGTTGGACTATTATTTGGCAGTATAGGGTACACCAGTGTTGCCCATTGAAGTGAACTGGGCAGCGTGTGTGTATCTTCAAAGGGTTCAATAAAGAATAGGCCATCAATTTATACGGCCTAGATAAACCCTATAAAGTGTGACTGTCACTGCCAAAAGCTGCTATAACAAGTGGGGAGAAGCGCATGGCTG
This sequence comes from Dendropsophus ebraccatus, assembly GCF_027789765.1. Taxonomy (NCBI): domain Eukaryota; kingdom Metazoa; phylum Chordata; class Amphibia; order Anura; family Hylidae; genus Dendropsophus; species Dendropsophus ebraccatus. The sequence goes on along the minus strand of NC_091457.1, from coordinate 20,013,271 downwards.
GGCGCTTCCTCTTCCTGCTCTGTGCACACAACAGGTCCCCCATTGATGAAAACTTTTGGCATATCTCTAAGAGATGGTAAAAGCTTATGGAGGTGATTGTGCCCATTGATATAACTATGTGCTACTATGATTTATGGCCACTTCTCAACAACATTGATAGTGAAATATTTTATAAGACATCTAGGCGGTAATGGGCGGACACTCACCCTCCTCACTAGGCGGTAATGGGCGGGCACTCACCCTCCTCACTAGGCGCTAATGGGCGGGCACTCACCCTCCTCACTAGGCGGTAATGGGCAGACACTCACCCTCCTCACTAGGCGGTAATGGGCAGACACTCACCCTCCTCACTAGGCGGTAATGGGCAGACACTCACCCTCCTCACTAGGCGGCAATGGGCGGGCACTCACCCTCCTCACTAGGCGGCAATGGGCGGGCACTCACCCTCCTCACTAGGCGGCAATGGGCGGGCACTCACCCTCCTTACTAGGCGGTAATGGGCAGACACTCACCCTCCTTACTAGGCGGTAATGGGCAGACACTCACCCTCCTCACTAGGAGGTAATGGGCAGACACTCACCCTCCTCACTAGGAGGTAATGGGCAGACACTCACCCTCCTCACTAGGCGGTAATGGGCGGACACTCACCCTCCTCACTAAGCGGTAATGGGCAGACACTCACCCTCCTAACTAGGCGGCAATGGGCAGACACTCACCCTCCTCACTAGGCGGTAATGGGCAGACACTCACCCTCCTCACTAGGCGGTAATGGGCAGACACTCACCCTCCTCACTAGGCGGTAATGGGCAGACACTCACCCTCCTCACTAGGCGGTAATGGGCAGACACTCACCCTCCTCACTAGGCGGTAATGGGCAGACACTCACCCTCCTCACTAGGCGGTAATGGGCAGACACTCACCCTCCTCACTAGGCGGTAATGGGCAGACACTCACCCTCCTCACTAGGCGGTAATGGGCAGACACTCACCCTCCTCACTAGGCGGTAATGGGCAGACACTCACCCTCCTCACTAGGCGGTAATGGGCAGACACTCACCCTCCTCACTAGGCGGCAATGGGCGGGCACTTACCCTCCTCACTAGGCGGTAATGAGCAGACACTCACCCTCCTTACTAGGCGGTAATGGGCAGACACTCACCCTCCTTACTAGGCGGTAATGGGCGGACACTCACCCTCCTCACTAGGCGGTAATGGGCGGACACTCACCCTCCTCACTAGGCGATATGGGCAGGCACTCACCCTCCTCACTAGGCGGTAATTGGCGGACACTCACCCTCCTCACTAGGCGGTAATTGGCGGACACTTACCCTCACTATGCGCTGGTTCTCGGTGGGCTGCACATAATCCAGCAGAACCTCTTTCACCACGTGTTTCCTCTTTGTGGCCTTGGACATTGTGTTCCGGTCAGTAGTGATGATTACTTTATGGCTTCAAGGTTTTCCTCCGCGTTCCTAAAACATGGCGAGAGTTGTGACCTACGGCCCACAACGGGAGACAAAAAAAAACGTTATACAGGGTCACCTCTCAGATCAGTGAGCAATGACACCTCTCAGATCAGTGACAGATCCTCTGTCAAACTATAACTCCCAGCATTCCCTGAAAGCTGGAGGACTGGATTGGTTTTAAAGAAATGGCAGAGCTGTAACATTGTATATGAGGATCATAGAGTCAGACACACAAGAGAAGCAGAGCCAGCAGCAGTAATAAATTATTAACACACAGTGAGACACTCTATGTGAGCGCAGCTGGGTCACACACCTACCGCTAAATAGCCCACATGTTCTATAAGCATGGGCTGCATTACCTGACACTTCCGGGATACACCATCCGCCTCTAGTTGGAGTACAAACATGGCCGCAGGGACGTTTCCGGTGACGTCACGAGCGGGCGTTACCATTACTCCGAGCAGGGGGGGGGGTGGTATGTCCTAGTGATAGAACTCCGCCCAGCGCTCCCTCCTCCTCTCTGTTGTCGTGATTCAGACGTTTCCACCCCCTGACGGCTGAGGAAGTAGTAAGTTCTGGCCGGAAGTGTTTGCTCAGTGTGTGGTGCGGCTTCTTGGCGGGAAGGAGGAAAATACGCGCGTGTAAAGGTGAGAGCTGTTACCGGAGCCGTGTACACAGGGGAGCACGCGCGGTTATTGTGTGTGTGTGTGTGTACAGCGCCCACAGCTGTGTGACTGCAGTGTCAGGAGGTGTGCGGCGGACTGTACCAGGGACAGTGGTGACCAGTACTTATCCTAAGGACTCGCCCCTTCTATCCCAGTGACTCAGGCTGCTCTATAGATTTCATATTACGCGTTTAGTGGTGTTATTTTTTTTTTTAATACCTACTTTGGTTGGTTTAGGGTAACTTCACATCGCAGCTGCTTTTCTGTTGCGGATCCGCAGCAGATTTGACTAAATGAATGAACACAGCATTAAATCCGCACTGTAAAATCCGCAGCAGAAAATCAGCTGCGATACGGTAGGTGTGAAGCTACCCTTAAAGGGATTGTCCAGAGGAAAAAAAATGTCCCAGGTCAAAAGTTTTCATTGGTTGTTTGGGTGCTCAGATGTCTACAACAGGCAGGGACTCTACTGTATACCACTATACTACAGTCCTCTATAGTATATAGATCCCGCAGAGCCAGGGACACAAGTCCCTATGCCAATGATCCTTAGGGGGGGTGTACACCTACATCTTACTGATAAAACTTTTGACAAGTGTTAATTTTTTTTTGTTTAACAATTTTTAAAGCACTTGGGATCCCACTTTCTCTCCTAGGGGATCTCCAGCTGTTAAAAAGCTACAGTCCCCATCATGGCTGGACAGTCAGAACTCTTTGGCTCTCCAGGCATGATGGGAATTGTAGTTTTGAAACGGCTGGAGGGCTGAAGGTTCCCCATCCCTACTTTATGACAAATCAGCTTTGTGTGCGTTTAAAGGGGTTATCCCAATTTAAAGGGTTTCCATGACTTGTCAGGTTTGGTGGATATATAGCTGATTAAATAGATTTTATATTGCATTAGTAAAGGTATATAACTTTTATAACAGTATTTTTTTTAAAGTGACTGTACCACCAGGCCCAGGCTGAAGCACTGGTGTAAAGGAAAGGGGCAAATAAATTCTGCAACATTAGTGGAGAAGGGGTTAAGTAGTGGGGGAAGCTGCCTGACTTCAGGAGAACCCAGAGTGCCTATAGGCAGGTCACATGACCCCCTCTGTGCATTCCTTTCCTTGTACAGCCTGATACAGACAGGTGCTATACAGGCAGGAATGCTACCCAGGGCTGAGTTGTCTGTTGCTGAGGTGCTGTATACGTGATACATATACCTATATGCCTCTTTCTCATAAACCTTGACTGCTTGTTGAACTTGGTGTAAAGTTGTAAAAATTGACAAATGATCGGCCGTGAAAATGTGCGTCAGGCATACTTTATCAGCTTAAAGGGACTCTGTCACTAGGTTTATTCCGCCTTAAATTCGGGCAGAAATGCTGAGCAGTTCGTTGAATTACTTACATCATTCTGTTCAGCCGTTCTCCTAATATGCAGGAGAATAAGATTCTTGCCCCGCCCCACAACTGCTGATTGACAGCTGACTGCCTATATACAGCATGGAAAGAAAACTGCCAATCAGCAGCTGGTGGGCGGAGTTTTCTGCTTGTCATGAATATCCAGGACTACTGAGCACATGCACATAATGGAGAAGTCTACTTATTGTCCATGTTATTCAGGAGGAGATCTTTGTATCAGCTGCACAGAACAATGTAAGTCATACATCATTCTGTTCTAAAGAATCTTACAAGTTTCACCGTGCTGAAGCCATTTATTTTAGAGCAGTAAAAGATAAAGGGAAAATGGAGTGAGCTCGGCTGACATCTCCAGCAGACACCTAATGACCGTCATCAGCGATCACACTAATGTCAGTCATTTAACACTTTCAATTCCCAAATCAATAGAGATCAGATTATTTAGATAGCAAAATATCAGCTTGTGTTGGGTCAGTGATCCGCACCATCATGGGGGACGATCACTTTAAATGGCAGGCAGAGGCCTGTGCTAGGCTTCCATGCCAGCTGTATTGGCTCTTCTCTCCTCAGGGCAATGTAATAATGTTTGTAATACTAGTTATCCATATGGAATAGGTCATAGAATGGAGCTTATTCTAAACTAGCCATTAGATGCCATTTTTGAGGCTTTTATATACATGTTTCAGTTGCATTATAACTAGTGAGAGAGTTGCTCCTCTTCTGTCCCCAGGAGCCATTTCTCCTTTCTTACAGGTGGCTCATGTGACTATGAGTAAGTGTACAGGAGTGCTTAAAAAAACTAACAAAATCCTGCATAAGGGGGCATTCACACGCTCCGTAGATCACGGCTGCTAGAAGATTTGGACAGGTTCGGAGCTCCCGACATCATAGTGCTAGATGATGCCGGGTGTTCCTGATGGCAGCCTGCAGCTTCACACTCCATAGCATCCATGATCTGCGGAGTGTGTGAATGCCCCCTAATAGTTTAGAGCGGTGACAAGGTGGTTTTTGTGCTCACTGTGGTTACTGAGCCATGGGAACCCCCTGATGTGATGTATATACACAGGTTCTTCTCCCTCCCACACTACTTTGGCCAATCACATCACCCACTCTTCACTGCTGTGCCATGATGTGGTGCTCAGCTGATGAAAGAGACTGTCACTGTCCGGGCGGTACATTACTATCATGGTATGAGGTCGGAGAAGGGGTTACTGATCCCACTTGGTTTGCAAGGGGCTAAGGGGCTGTATGAGCAGAAATAAGAGACAGCTCAGCTAGGAAATAGTTACACTAAGCACTGAACTGTTGAGACTGACATGAGGGGAAAGCCTTGATTTACCTTTCAGGGACAGTGTAAATCCTCTAGAGCAGGGGTAGGGAACCTTGGCTCTCTAGCTGTTGCAAAACTACAAGTCCCGCCATGCCCGGACAGCTAAACCTAATGATGGGAGTTGTAGTTTTGCAACAGCTGGAGAGCAAAGGTTCCCTACCCCTGCACTAGAGCAGTGATTTTCAACCAGTGTGCCATGGTCAGGTGTGCCGCGGGGAAGGTTCCCCAAACTATGGTGCCCCTGTGAAACAGGAGAAAACAATGGGGGAGAGAAACCTGGGGATGGGGGAGAAACAGGGGAGAGAAGCAGGGGGAGAGAAACATGGGGATGGGGGAGAGAAGCAGGGGGGAGAAGTATGGTGGGGAGAAGCACAGGAGAAGTGGGGGGATAAGCACAGGAGAGAAGTAGGGGGGAGAAGTATGGTGGAGACTGAAGCACAGGAGAGAAGCACAGGGGGGAGAAGAAAACAGGCCCAGGTTTCACACTGAGTGAGTATAAATACATTTAGAATCTATATTATTATCTATATGTATAATATGTACTGTTTTAGTGTCATTTTGTGCCATTTTGGTTGGTGGTGTGCCCCGGGATTTTTTAACTATAAAAAGTGTGCCGCGGCTCAAAAAAGGTTAAAAATCACTGCACTAGAGGACACACAGGCTCGCAGATTGCATACATATATGCTGGTGCTATAGGTTATGCTGGGAGAATAAGCAAAACATAAAAATGCCAATGTTATCCGCCTGTTTTAACAGGCTCTAAACTGCTTAAAGGGCAACTCCAGCAAAAAAAAAAAAATTCTTTCAAATCTACCAGTGCCAGGGATTTGTAATTAACTTCTATTAAAGTTATCAGTTGCAGTATGTCATAGACATAAACATAGATATGTAGGGCATACAGCAGCTGATAAGTACGGGAAGACTTGAGATTTTTTTTTTAATAGAATGACATAACAAATCTCTGGCACTTTCTGACACCAGTTGATTTGAAAGAAAAAGAAATTAGCTGGCGTTGTCCTTTAAGTAATGATGTACATGGTGTTTGTATGTGATGTAATCAGGATCCATGACTGATCTTTCTGTAACAAGATTTATTTATTTTTTTAAGTTTTTTTTTTTATTCTTTTCTGTTCAGGTATAGCCGGCAAAGATGTCTTCCACATCTCAGAAACACAGAGACTTTGTGGCGGAGCCCATGGGGGATAAGCCCGTGCAGGCTCTCGCTGGCATTGGTGATGTACTGGGAGGAAAGCTGTCAGATAGAGGCTTTGACAAGGTAACTTTTGATTTTTCATGTTTTTGTTTTGCTTTTGTTACTTGGCTGTAGTAACAGTGAATGCTGTTCTAGCCAATATTATCGAATAGCTCGCAGAATATTTGATAAATATTCGATAAGCGTTCAAATCCCCCAGCTTCCGGTTTTTACCTCCAAGTGGTCGAATAGATGTTTTTCAATAATCGAATACTTGTTCCCATAGACTTTAATGGGATAGAATATTCTGGAGATATTCGACGAATATCAAATATTCGAATATTTCACTATTCGCTTATCACTACTGAAGAAGAATCCAGACAACGAGCTATGACTTTCCATATGGTAGTCACTGATCAGAGCAGGGGTGCAGGAACCCCCTTATTTGACCCCTTCCAGCTGTGAACTGGCACGTATACCCACCAGCGATGATCGGTGTCCTGCTGCGCCGTTCAAAGCCCACGCACGTTAGCGTCACCGCTATTCTGACCCCATGTTTATTAAAGGCCGGAAGTCATACTCTCCCTTAGAGAAAGCGCTGGAGAACGTGACTTAAGGTCTTCAATCGACATGGAGACAGAAGAGGACGTGAACGTGCCGGATTGAGACTGTCAGTTACGTTCTCCAATGTATTTTCTACGGGAGAGTGTGACTTCCGACCTTCAATCAACATGGAGACAGAAGAAGAGCGGTGACGTGAACGCGCGCGGGATTTGAACGGCGCCACAGCACCGGAAGGAAGCCGTGCCGCAGGACACCGATCATCCCTAATGAGCATACACGCCAGCGCACAGCAGGGGAGACAAATTAAAAAAAAAAAGTAACAAAAAAAACAGAATGCTTCTTTAATTAAGGTCTACATGATATGTCTCTAAGGCGCCATCGCTTTGTCTTCTAGGCCTACATCGTCTTGGGGCAGTTTCTTGTGCTAAGGAAAGATGAAGAGCTTTTTAGAGATTGGCTGAAGGACACCTGCGGAGCCAACGCCAAGCAAGGACGCGATTGTTCCTCTTGTCTGAAAGAATGGTGCGATGCTTTCTTGTAAGACTGTCGCCTTCCCAAGTCCAGCCTCCGAAGTCCATGTCCAGCCATGTCTTACTGTTAGAGTATCCAGCTACGAGGGCGTCTTCATACATTGGACTGCACCCGCTGCAATACCCCCCATTTTAATTGTTATAGGACGTTACGCCATGTTGCCAATCCCCACTTCAGAGTAGCGCATCACTACTTTTATAAGGCCTTGTACACACGGCATATATGCCAAACTCCAGAGCTGCGCCACTTGAGCCTGTTAGTGTAACGTACAGTATAGACATTTAGCATAGATCCCTTTATGACGCTCTTCTCTTGCATATTGCTGTACTTTGTTGCAGAGTCTACACTGGAGGTCCAGGTTAGCCCTGTGTGAACACGCCCTTAGTTTGCTACTTTGCGCAGTGCGTCATGATTCCTTAGCACACAGGTGTCAAACTTGCTGCGTTCCAGCTGTTGCAAAACTACAAATCTCATCATGCCTGGACAGCCAAAGCTTTAGCTTTGGCTGTCCAGGCATGATGGGATTTGTAGTTTTGCAACAGCTGGAAAGCAGCAAGCTTGACACCCCCTGTCTTAGCGGATTATGTTCTTCACAGGATGGGTTTCCCGCCTTCTGCTTTGCATATAGAATTTTAAGTCACATGATACACAAAACTTTTAAATTGTCACAGTACAGATGCATGACTATTGTCGCGGTACTGCGATCGGCCACCTTATCCTTTTATGAACCTTTTAAAACAAATGTTGTCCTATGGAGTTGAAGGGACTTGGAGGCAGACTTGGGAATGTAATAAAGCGCAGGTAAACCTTGTCATTAAACTGGTGCATTTCATCGCCTCCTACACAAATACAGTTGTATTGAGTTTGAAGTTATTCGCAGCTGAAACACGGAAATAAAATTTATACACGGATCCAGGCAGTTTCTGTGTGGTCACCAAGACCGTGAAACAGGAACATGTATTTTTTATGATGGGAACACGCTCCTGTTGTTGTAACTTTCTCAAATGTTACCTCTAAATGTTAGTTCTGGTTTTAAAAATTAAAATGTTAAAAAAATTCTGGATTTATTGTTGTTTTTTAATTTTAAGAATATCTTTACACGTAGTCACATTTGAGGGGAAAAAAAGGAAATTAATTGTGAATTGCAGTGATGGGGCCGACAACACCACATGGTAAACTAGCCTTATTAGGTTAATCTAATTCTTAGGTGATAAAAGATGGTTGGTCAACTTAAAGGGAACCAATCACCTAAAAAATCGATATGAAGGCAATAATCTGTGCTATAATACACCCTCTGTCTGTAAGGTCTGCCCCTGCCCCATACACCCCAAAATCATACTTTGATCTTGTCCCCGCCGTATGCAAATTCCAGTAAGTTAGTCATGTGGGCGTGATGCTTCTGCAGAAGTTTCATTTTTTTAACCTCTACCTGGAGTTCCCCTTTAATGCAATGTTCCTCCCCGCCTTCTAAGAGCCATAGCGCTTTTATTTTTCCACCTACAGGGCTGGTTGGGGTGTCATGATCTCTAGTTTTTATTGGTATTATATTGGTGTAAGAAATAATAATTATTTTTTTTTTATAATTATTATTTTATATTATTCACCGTGCGGGAACAGTATTGTTATAATTCTACACGCTATATGTAATCTTTTATGATTAAATGTTAAGGGGGTAATATATAAATCTTTATTGGGACTTTTTTTATTAGCTATATATATATATATCTATATATATATATATATATATATATATATATATATATATATATATATATATTTGTAATTTTTTTTTTTTTTTACACATTTCGTATTGCATATATAAGTTCCTTAGGGGACTTATATATGCAATGCTCTGATGAATGCTATGCTATGGTATAGCATTTATCAGTATTATCGGTGATCTGTACATAGTCTGCCTGAGAGCAGACTCTATCTACAGATCACCGATCCTACATGACGGAGGTAAGTGGCTTACCACTGCCTGTCGGTACAAGTGATCAGAACCCTGCTGCCTGTCATTGTGCCCTGGTCTGGGGACAGTAATGTGTGCAGAGTTGATTGCATTGAAACCCCTTCACTGTCAGAAACGTTTATATACATTCCTGCTGCACAGGGTATGTGCAGCAGAAACGTATATAGCCGTATGGCTGACATGAAGGGGCTGAAGACTAGTTAGTTGGGGTGGGGTAAGTAAACTAGTTCAGGTTTTTAATTGCAAAGCAAAGAACAGATCATAAATGAAGGATATGTATAAAGGAAAGATGGAGGCTTCTCTTTTCATATCCATTTCTAGGTTTGTATTTAAGAAAAGAATTTCAGTATGCGAACATTAAGAACCACAGTGAGAATAGCCTAGGTCTGTTGAGGGCCAGATGTTAGTGGAAAAAAGAAAAGTTTATTAAAAAAAACAACAACTTTTACTACAGGATGCAATAGTAGCCATCTGTACAGCAAGATGCTTGTCTGTCTTGTCAGACCAGTTAGGATTTCCTCCCTCGGAGTACCTGAGAAATGGCGCCATGTCATCTTCACCTGTTCTTAAACGGCCTTCTAACTACTGATGATTTAGCAAATCCCATGCACCTTTCTGCAAGATCTGTATTTCTGCTTTAATACTGCATGCGGCCTCATCTGGTTGTGTTCCTGGACTGGTGACGTGGCTGACACATGGGTGAGAAGGACAGACTTTTTGGCTCAGACAGCACTTCCCACTTTGCATATATTTTCTGTGCTGCTGGACCTTTCTATACAAGGCTCTGCTTTAGATAGCAATTACAGACGAGCGTATCTACAGCATTAGGGTCCTATTACACGGGCCAATGGTGGCTCGATCAATACTGTAAACAATCACCGATCTAGCAGTTTAATGGGCCTGATAATCCTTTAGCAAGGGCTGCATGGACATTGTTAGCGATGTCTGTGCAGCCTTTGCCTAAACAGTTTTTACACTACCTGTCCATGTTCCTAGTTTCCTCCTATGCTCTGCTTTCTCCCCGGTCCCACGTGCTACAGCTTCAGGAGGAGAGCGGAACATGGACAGGTAATGTAAAAACTGTTGAATTGTCAGCCGCCGTGTATCACTATTACATGCGCAGTTGGCTCCCGTTGATTTTAGGTCAGGGCCGAAAAAAACGATCAGCTGAATTGGGCCGGTTATCGCTCTGTGTAATAGGAGCCCTTAGCTTAATGCTTTGTTACTGGGGCCCAGAAAAGCTGCATGCAGTCCTGGGAAAGTTTGCTCATCCCTAATAATAACTAAAGGCTTTCCTATAACACACATTTTTGCGCCATTTTTTTTTTTTTTTTTTCCAGCCTGACACAACTTACCATATGAGGTGCTTTTTTTTTTTTTTTTTTTAAGAACCATAAGTTGTGTGTCTTTATTTAAAGGGGTTATCCAGCGCTACAAAAACATGGCCACTTTCCCCCTACTGTTGTCTCCAGTTTGGGTGGCGTTTTGAAACTCCGTTCCATTGAAGTAAATGGAGCTTAATTGCAAACCGCACCTGAACTGGAGACAACAGTAGGGGGAAAAGTGGCCATGTTTTTGTAGAGCTGGATAACCCCTTTAAAAAAAAAAAAAAAAAAAAGCCTCCCTGCAATCCATGTGGCAGCTAAATGAAGATCCCCTACATTTGTTAAATGTTATCAATTTTATTTTATTAAAAATAAAGGCAATCGTTCATGTAGTTATCAGCTGCTGTATGTCCTGCAGGAAATGGTATATTATTTCCAGCCTGATATGGTGCTCTCTGCTGCCACCTCTGTCCATGTCAGGAACTGTCCAAAGCCAGACAGGTTTTCTATGGGGATTTGCTACTGTTCTGGACAAAGGGGGAAGCAGAGAGCACTGCGTAAGACTGAATACATTACTTCCTGCAGGACATATAGCAGCTGATAAGTACTGTAAGACTTGAGATTGAAGCCACACACACCGATACACTTGCTATACCTAGCCTCCTAAAAATGGAACCCTTTTCTTATTGAGTGAAACCCTTCCCCCCACTCAGTGGACCGGATTGGCTTTGTAGGTAATATCTCCCAGACGCACTGACAATAAAACACACTAGTGTCACTCTCCTAACATCGGGAACCCATTGTGTTATACTTATTTTACTGTACCTTATCCCCCTGCCTGGGGTCATGTTGCCCTGTTGTTTCTTGCTATAAAAATGATCCAAGAATTAAAAGAAAAAAAAAAACTAATTAAAAATAAATTTGCTTATTTTGTTTATTTTTCCATCCTTGAGGTTGTATGATCAACTTTTTAATAGTTTTTTTTCTGATAGATGATGTGTTCAAAAATTCAACAATTTGGGATTTTTTTTTCCATTTACCCTTGAATGTTTCATGATGTATATTTCATTAGCTCGGACAATTCTGCATGCATGGATATGAACATGCATCGAGACCGCAATGGATCCAATAGGGGTTGCATTGCCTATTCATATCCATGGAGACTGGAACTGCCGGATGAAGAGAGGAACTCGCTGATAATCCGTCCGGACAGGTACACTTTAATAATGTCACCTTCTCTCTTTGGCTCTAACCAGACATTCGCTTCAGTACAATAGTCATTCACTAGGATTGTGTCAGTATGTGACCTTATAGGCAGGCACGGTAAAAACACTGATTTAATGTTCTTTCACGGATACATTACGTTCCCCTCTTAAGTGTTGATCAATACATTAAGTCAGGGCTGGTTTTCCTTTAACAGAATTTTTGGCTGCGCAGCCTCTTATTGTTGAAGAGTGTACACAATGAGTTGTCAGCTCCGATGAGTGATGATGGCAGATCACATTTGTTCGCATGTTTTGCCGATAACCATTAGTGTGAATCTTGGAGGCCGCTTCACTAGAAAGTAATGACATCTTTCCACCTAGGATACAGAAAAGACAGACATGAAGACAAACAACATCGTATATTTAAATATTAGCTATATTTTTCAGTAATTAAAGGAATAGTCTGCGTTGGACTACTTGAGAATAGAGAATGCGTCCAACTGCTATTAAAGTGATATTAAAATGACTCTGTACGCACAATCTGACCCCCGAACCCCCCCCCCCCCCCCCCCCCCCCCCCCAAACCGCTTGTACCTTTGAATAGCTACTTTTATTCCAAGATCTATCCTGGGGTCCGTTCAGCAGGTGATGCAGTTATTGTCCTAAAAAACAACTGAAGACAAGTAGAGGTACAACGGCAACTCACCAAATTGGAGTGAAAAATCAGATGCTTTATTTCAGGGACAGAGCAGTGTACAAACAAGCGGTGCGTTCCACAGATAAGAGCAACGACGTTTCGCGCTTGCGCGCTTCAACTGGCTCACATAATCTACGTCATACGGCAGGCGCAGCTTTATGCGTGTGCTCAAGCCGTTGCTATAGTTACCATATTAACTCCATATGTAACGATACAAAAGACCGCAAAAACACATAACAAAGTGTATACATAAAAGAAACATATAGTTAAAACCATAACATACAAACATACACAGTGAATTTGCAATTATATGAAAACACTCATGTCATTTTTATCATTTAAGCCCAGGGCCCCTAGGGCTCCTGTTTTCATGATCCACCAGGATTCTCGTTTCAGCAGCCGCTGATGGCGATCTCCTCCATTTCTAAAAGGTTTTACTACCTCCAGACCTAGGAATTTAAGGACATTTTTATCACCATTATGTTTACTGTTAATATGATCAATTAGGCGAGTACAACCTACTCCTGTCCTTATAGAGTTACAATGTTCCCTAAATCTAACAAACAGTTGTCTGATGGTCTTACCTATATAGAAGTGACCACAGGGGCACAAGATGGCATAGACAACAAAATTAGACCTACAAGTCACCAGCTGTCTAACTTCCCACCTTGTGCCACCTATAGTCACCTCACTACCCTCCCGCATATGGCTACAAAAAGAGCAAAAACCACATTTATGATTACCTCTAGGACCACGATTTTCTAACCAGTTATTTGTTCTCATATTGGTAACATTATTGGCTTTAGATGTATTAAGTGAGTCCCTGATAGTACGTGTACGTCTATATGAAAATATAGGCTGTCTAATAGCGATATCCCTGACCTCTTCATCACTTTCTATTAAATGCCAATGTTTCCTGATCGCATTCTGAATAACCTGGTTCATTTCTGTGTATCTAAAAGAAAAAACAAATCTCCTATCTCCTCTTTTTCTCTTTCTATATTTCACTACTTGTTCTCTAGGCTGACTCCACGCTCTATATTTTGCTTCACTAATGATTCGGTGGGGGTAACCTCTTTCTTCTAACCTAATGGACAGTTCCTGGGCTTGTGCCAGAAAACCTTCATCAGTACTATTAAGGCGTCGAAGTCGCAGGAACTGCCCATAAGGAATAAGGAATTGGACTACCGATTCTGACTCAAGTGTCCCTGATGAGTCCTCTGGGAGTCACCTGCAACAAGGTGCACGTCCAAAATTAGGTCAATCTGTCCCTTTGGGAAGCGCACCAGAAGGAGTCGCAGGAAAAAGACCCCCACGCTGGCACCAAGGCCAGAAACGGAAACAAGTCACTTGGACTCATTAAAAGTTACGGGTACGAACTGTCATTGTAATGTGATTAACCTGACTAATACCGTTCTGTCTGCAGATTGTTTATCTGTTTTAGCTAAAGGCCTGAATTTCTGTGTGGCGGAAAACTTTAATGTGCACCAGTTTGAAATAGATTTATTTAAGGGAATTAGGAAAATTAATCTCTGTAAATTCTTCTCTAAGAAATCTAATATTCATGTTAATAGACACCTGGGTGAGGTTCCTGCAGCAATTGGGCCCCTCGGTTTTAGTGCCACTATGGACATCACGGATGATGTTGCTAGAGGTGCCCAGTTGCTCATGGAGCTCACTGACGAGTCTATCGCTGACTCTGACTCTCCTGTTGAGGTGGGTGACTTCACAGGAGGGAATAAGTCTCAATTCTGTCCTCCCATTACACCAGGTGGTCCGTTGGACCTTTTCGCCACTTTGGTCCGGAATGATGTTAAAGCGTTACTTTACCCGCCTTGTACTGACAATCTTTCTTCGGGTGAGAGGCGAGCCCTGTCTTGGCTCTCATCTCACCCGGAATTGATTGTGAGAAAGGCGGATAAAGGTGGGAATACTGTGGTCCTTAGCCGTCTGTATTACCAAGAGGAGGCGATGCGCCTGTTAGGTGACAGATCGGTTTATTTACCACTAAAAGAAGATCCCACCCTAAAATACTCTAACCAACTTCAGTCCTTTCTTAGGAGATCGGTAGAATCAGGAGTCATTTCTAAAAAATGTGCTGAAAGATTGTTTTATACCCATCCCCGTAAGCCATCTTGGTATTTCTTGCCCAAAATCCACAAGTCACCGAGCCGACCCCCTGGTCGCCCTATTGTGGCGGGGATCGGCTCGGTGACTGAGGGATTGTCCAAATATGTTGACTGGTTATTGCGCCCCATGTTACAAGATATCCCTGCCTACCTGAAAGATACAGGCGATTTTTTGCAGACTTTACAAGACATTACTTGGCAAGAGGGTTATAGCCTTGTCTCCGTGGACGTCGAGAGCCTGTACACCCGCATCCCTCAGGATGCGGGTGTGCAGGCTGTCTGCGAGGTCCTCGCCGACATTGGAAAACCTGCTCCATATGTCAATTTTGTAGGTGAGGCTTTGGATTTTATCCTTTCTCACAACGCTTTCAGATTTCAGGAGAGCTGGTTTAGGCAAACGTCAGGCGTGGCCATGGGGACCCCAGTTGCATGTTCCTTGGCCAACATTTTTTTGGCCGTATTTGAGAAGAGGTTTATCTTCTCACTGACCAATGAATTCATTAAATATGTCGTCACATATAAACGCTTCATGGACGACATATTTATCATTTGGTCAGGGACCAAGGAACAATTCTCAAGCTTTGTAGAATACCTAAATAAAGATGCTAAAATGAATATGGCGTTTACATCAGTATATGGAGGCGACACCTTGGATTTCTTGGATGTAAAAGTGGAAATATTGGATGGCCACATTACGACGTCTGGTTTTCGTAAACCTACTGCCTCCAATGCTTTATTACACTATGATAGCTTCCACCCTTTCCATGTTAAGAGGGCTATTCCTTATGGGCAGTTCCTGCGACTTCGACGCCTTAATAGTACTGATGAAGGTTTTCTGGCACAGGCCCAGGAACTGTCCATTAGGTTAGAAGAAAGAGGTTACCCCCACCGAATCATTAGTGAAGCAAAATATAGAGCGTGGAGTCAGCCTAGAGAACAAGTAGTGAAATATAGAAAGAGAAAAAGAGGAGATAGGAGATTTGTTTTTTCTTTTAGATACACAGAAATGAACCAGGTTATTCAGAATGCGATCAGGAAACATTGGCATTTAATAGAAAGTGATGAAGAGGTCAGGGATATCGCTATTAGACAGCCTATATTTTCATATAGACGTACACGTACTATCAGGGACTCACTTAATACATCTAAAGCCAATAATGTTACCAATATGAGAACAAATAACTGGTTAGAAAATCGTGGTCCTAGAGGTAATCATAAATGTGGTTTTTGCTCTTTTTGTAGCCATATGCGGGAGGGTAGTGAGGTGACTATAGGTGGCACAAGGTGGGAAGTTAGACAGCTGGTGACTTGTAGGTCTAATTTTGTTGTCTATGCCATCTTGTGCCCCTGTGGTCACTTCTATATAGGTAAGACCATCAGACAACTGTTTGTTAGATTTAGGGAACATTGTAACTCTATAAGGACAGGAGTAGGTTGTACTCGCCTAATTGATCATATTAACAGTAAACATAATGGTGATAAAAATGTCCTTAAATTCCTAGGTCTGGAGGTAGTAAAACCTTTTAGAAATGGAGGAGATCGCCATCAGCGGCTGCTGAAACGAGAATCCTGGTGGATCATGAAAACAGGAGCCCTAGGGGCCCTGGGCTTAAATGATAAAAATGACATGAGTGTTTTCATATAATTGCAAATTCACTGTGTATGTGTTGTATGTTATGGTTTTAACTATATGTTTCTTTTATGTATACACTTTGTTATGTGTTTTTGCGGTCTTTTGTATCGTTACATATGGAGTTAATATGGTAACTATAGCAACGGCTTGAGCACACGCATAAAGCTGCGCCTGCCGTATGACGTAGATTATGTGAGCCAGTTGAAGCGCGCAAGCGCGAAACGTCGTTGCTCTTATCTGTGGAACGCACCGCTTGTTTGTACACTGCTCTGTCCCTGAAATAAAGCATCTGATTTTTCACTCCAATTTGGTGAGTTGCCGTTGTACCTCTACTTGTCTTCAGTTGTTCAGTGGACTCTGGTCTTTTACAACCGGCACCACCGGAGCGGCTATGTGGTATATGGATCGCTGGACTGTTGGAGTATATTGAGTGTCGTAGTGCCTGCCTTTCTCCCTCTTCCTGTGTATTTATTGTCCTAAAAAACATTTTAAACTTGCAGCCCAGTGTCAAATTGGCGTGGCCTAGAGTACCCATGCCTTAGGCTTGCCACGCCCATCCATCCCTTCTCCCCGCCCTCTTCACCATTTTTCCTATTCATCACCTGTCTGAACACTGCACAGGTGTCTTAACGATCCAGCTCATGTGCAGTATTCACACAGGTGATGAATAGTAAAAAATGTTCCAGGGGCATTCCTAATAAGAAGGGCGGGGAGGAGGGACGGAGGGGTGTCACAATCCTAGTGCATAGACACTCTAGGCCACACCAATTCGACACATGGCTGCAAGTTTAAAAGTTGTTTTTTAGCACAGTAACTGCACAGTAACAGTTATGCTCAGCCAATCGCGGCTGAGCAGCTGATGACGCGCCAGAGGGGGGCGGCATGAGGGACGGCTGGAGCTGTCCATCCAGCCTCCCGAATATGACGTCATTGTCACGAGATGGCGGCCGGGGGTCGACACGAATGTGGTAAGTATAATGCACCACACTTCCGGGTCTAGCGTGGGTGGGGGGAACACGGGGAAGGAGTTAATTCACATACATAACATACATTACAAAGTTGCATAACTTTGTAATGTGTGTTATTTTGTGAATAAATGTTTAGGTTTTTCTGTCACTCTTTCAATCAGTATTTTTTTTTTTTTTTAAACCAAAACCAGGAGTGGGTTGAAAACATAGAAACTGTGCACACCTTTCCATTATAATTTTTCTCTGTCTGTTCCACTCCTGATTTTGGCTACAAATACTGACAGGACAACTGACCAAAATGCTATGTGTGTACATAGCCTAAAACTATAGTTATGATACCAAACATAAAAACAAGTAGTACCGTCATGTCATCAAAGCCAGGGGTCTTGCAGGTTTCTAAATCTTCTTCTTTGAGGCACCCAGTTTGCTCTACAATAACTGTAAGCTGGTAATTAATCACATTAGAGACCTAAAAGAAGCCAGAAGAAGAAAGAATCAGTTAGTATAAGTTTTAGGATCACCTCCAGTTACCGTTCCTTTACCCCCATGGATGACCACAATATTGTGGCCTGTACATTTTCTCAATGGTGTTGCCTCTATGGATATGTCATAAACGCTTTTATATATGTTTAGTTGGTTCTATGTGTTACACCATGGTAAGAATTGATCGTGGTGTTTTTAAGGCTATGTTCACAAAACATATATTTTCGTAAAATCACGGCCGTTGTACAACGGCCGTGATTATTACGAAAATATATGTTACCTCTCCGTCTATAAAAATCGTTGGTCGTTTAAAAGAATTTGGACCTATTCTTATAGTTGATTGTTCGCATGTAATAAGACGTCGTTCGGTCGTTTGCAGTAGTGGCGAACGCAGTGGCGACGACAGAATGAATGCAATACCGATCATAAGTAACGATCATCGTTCCGTGTAATTGGGTGAATGATTTTAGGTTGTTCGCCATAGCGGTCGTTTGAGTTTGTTTATCATTAATCCTCGAAAATACCCTTATTTATCTCCGTGCAGTCAACTCAGCAATATTCTGATAGAGTCTGCCACAGGTAGACTCTAATAGAGTCTACCTGTGGCAGACTATCAGAATATTGCTGAGTTGACTGCACGGAGATAAATAAGGGTATTTTCGAGGATTAATGATAAACAAACTCAAACGACCGCTATGGCGAACAACCTAAAATCATTCACCCAATTACACGGAACGATGATCGTTACTTATGATCGGTATTGCATTCATCCTGTCGTAGCATAGCATTGAACAGGGTTTGCAAAGTAATGAATAAATCTAATAGTCCCCAGTTTTTAAAAATATGACATAGCCCTCCCCCACTAAAAATTAAAATCGCCCCCCTTTCCCATTTTAAAAAGAAAACACAAAAAAATAAGTAAATAAACAAATGCGGCATGGCTCTTAAAAGGGAAGGAGGAAAAAATATAATCACAAATTGGCGCAGTCCAATCCAAGGCCAAAATCCACTATGCTGCCCACTCTTGTACATACCGCTGGTAAGACGATGAAAGTTACCAGATTTGACGTTACTTTATTTGGCTGCTCAGATGGTATATATAGTAAGATGGAAGAATTACGATTTCTCAGGCAAGTGGGAAAAAACTATAGATGGTTTTCATCATATATCGGAGACAGGTCATAGCTACAGAAGAAGAGGTTAAAAAAATGTCTTTGTTCAACATCAATGACATTAGCTTAGAGAAACTAAAATAGGGAGGCCTCATTGTGGATGGAGGAGACAGAACACATGGGCTTAAAGTTTCATTATATAGGTGATGGAGCCCAGTGGGAAATTCCTATGAGAGGTTGTTGTATCCACCCATGAAAATAAGAGGTTTGGAGGTCCTTACTAGACCATCCTAAAGAGAGATCTGATTGATTCCTGAGATGCTCCCCCTATGGGGGGGGGGGGGGGGGGGGGGGGTCATCTCAGGATAGTTGGGTCTCTAAAATGGGCATATGTGTGGGATTAAATGAATGGGAGGATAAGGATGAGGAAATTAGTAAATTGCGAATGATTGTCTTTGGGACGAGTGAGATAAAGTGTGGATCCGAATTTCCCCCATGGCCATGGCCAAGCCCCCTAAAACTAGAAGGGGAGCGCCGCGATGCGGAACCCGCCGCTGGAACCACTTCAGGTCCGCTCAGCCAGTCAGTGAAGGAGGCGGGATCCGTTTCAAGTCCGCTCTGATCCCGCCTCCTTCACTGACTGGCTGAGCGGACCTGAGACGTCACGTCTCGGGCCCGCGTCAGACACCCAGAAACGGCCGGGAACTGGGCACCGGAGCGCCGTGATGCGGGACCCGCCGCTGGAACTGGGGAGGTGAGTGGACGTCTTTTTCCTCAGCCACTTCGTTCCTGGTCCCAGCGAAAAAGTGCCCCCCGCTGGAGTACCCCTTTAAGTATAATCATAATTGACTATTTTTTTTCTTTTTAGATAGATGGAGGTATGGAAATTTAGATAAATCAATAGGGTAAAGTGCTGTAGGAGAACAGTGCTGGTACACAATAATGTGTGTGTGTGTGGGTTCCATGACAGTTCATGGGAAAATAATACATTGTAACCACTAAAGTTGGCTATTATTCCCTTGAAAAGTAATTTCTCGTGTTTATATGGATTTGGTGGGTGATGTGATAAAATATTTAATAAGGAACCTAATGGAAATGTAATCTGAGTATGTGCTGGAGATGTTACTTAAGTTTTTCTTTTTATTTAAAATTTATAAATAAAGATTGGGGGAAAAGGAATACACAGATATAATCCGGCCAAGATGATCTCTCCTCATAGTAATCCATGAGATATGGCAAATGTCTATATAGTCAGCACACTGCACAAACACTGACGAAAGAATCCAGTCACTGTTCTGTTCAAGCTGCTTGTGAAATCTACTGGAGCTATTGCTTTACGTGGTGATACGTATTCTAAGGGCAAAGCCAGGCGAAACTACTCTTAAAAGACGTATACAGTTTTTTTTTATTTTTAAAAGAGGCCCCCTCCAGCCTGGATAAAAGATGAGATATGGTTGGTCACCTCTAGCCTGGATGGAAGATGAGATACGGTTGGGCACCTCTAGCTTGGATACAAGATGAGATATAGTTGGTCGCCTCTAGCTTGGACAAAAGATGAGATACGGCTGGGCACCCCTAGCCTGGATAAAAGAATAGATATGGTTGGACACCTCTAGCCTGGATACAAGATAAAACACGGCTGTGTCCCTCTAGCCTGGATAGAAGATGAGATACAGTTGGGTACCTCTAGCCTGGATACAAGATGAGATTCAGTTGGACAACTCTAGCTTGGATACAAGATAAGATATGGTTGGGCACCTCTAGCCCGGATACAAGATGAGATATGGTTGGGCACCTCTAGCCTGGATACAAGATGAGATGTGGTTGGGCACCTCTAGCCCGGATACAAGATAAGATACGGTTGGGTACCTCTAGCCTGGATACAAGATGAGATATGGTTGGGTACCTCTAGCCCGGATACAAGATGAGATATGGTTGAGCACCTCTAGCCTGGATACAAGATGAGATACGGTTGGGCACCTCTATCCTGGATACAAGATGAGGCACCGTAATACATGGCAGATACAGTGTCTGTATGGCGTCCTGCAGCACATTCCCCACAGATGTTACAGCTGGGCCTAAAGATCCTGCCCGCTCTTAGGTTGCTTCCCAGCTGTCTCGCTATATCTTCGGCAGCCCAGCAGGCCAAGAAAGTATTACAATCTGGAGGAGACATTTCTGGAAACCCTTACTGTGTGTTGTGACCTTTATCCTGCAGCCGGAAGCCATGAGAGACAACACATGTGGGTGCAGGATGTCCTGTATATATCACTGAGCTGTTAGGGGAAGATTAATAAAAACTGTTGGAATTGGCTCAGTTGCCCCTAGCAACCAATCAGATTCCGCCTTTCATTTTCCAAAGAATCTGTGAGGAATGAAAGGTGGAATCTGATTGGTTGCTAGGGGCAACTAAGCCAGTTCTACTTTACACCATGTTTGATAAATCTGGAAATGGTCTGGGAAGAGACGGGGGGTGTACTGGAGGGGGCGACTGTGTCTGGACAGTGGGCAAGGAAACAATCTGTGTCTGTGCTTGTGGGCAGATCAAACAATCCAATATACTGGCGATCTGTATGGAGTATCTAGTCCTTGTTCACCGTATTTGTGCCCTCAGGTAACCACTACTCCCAACAACTCCTAAGAGCTTGGTAACAACGGCCTAGACAGAAATTTGTCAAACAACCATCCCTTCTCTTAGTTTAGTGATGTATCTTCTATTAAAGCCTGTGAACTGCGCAAAGTGCATTGTAGAGACAGGTCTAGCAGTAACTGATCTCTCATCAGGAAGGACAATACCCAAAAGTAGCCTCTGAGGGCCTTAGTATAGGGCATAAAGGGCATAAATACCTCCCTTACCCTAAGCTGTTGAGATAATAGTAATCGCTTCATCTTTTGTTCAGAAGATGTCTTGCTTGTCTTTTTTGATCAAATAAAGAGGGGCCTTACTAGGTTTGTTTCCCCACTGATGCCCACTTAAAGTGTACCTGTCTTTTGGAAAAAAAAAAAAAAAAAAAATTGACATGTCATAGAGACATTTCAAAAGTTTTGAGTGTTCATACCCGTGCTGATCGGGAAAACATGTGATCAGCCGATTGCTATGGTCCAGCTTTTCTATACCTTGAGCTCTAATAGAACATATGGAGAGAAGCTGACATGATGAGATGATGCTCGCAGCAGGTTCAGCTGTCATATACAGTGTATGGGGCTCTCCAACAGGTGATGTGAGTGGGGATAGGGGTCGAATGTGATGGAAAATCACTGCCCGACTTCTTTGTTCTTGAAGAGTTAAGCCACAGCCTGAGTTCTCTTACTCCTCCCCTTTCCATAAAGAACACAGGAACACTTGGCTGTGCTGAATGTTCCTGTGTATGGGGAGGACAGGAGACATAGTTATTGAAGGTGTATGGCCACCTTAAAGGGAACCTGTCAGTATGAAATTACTACCTAAGCTATCACCATCATATTATAGAGCAGAAGGAGCTGAGCGGATTGATATATATCTTTATAGGAAAAGGTTCAGTATAACTTGTAATTTATTGATTGAAATCTCTGATGTTTCCAGGCTAAAGAGTCCAGTTCATTGAGTGACACCGCCCACTGGACTCCTTATCACAGAACGAGAAGGGATTTCACTCAACAGGTTACATGTTATATTGAATCTTTTCCCACAAAGATATATATCAATCTGCTCAGCTCTTCCTGCTCTATAACATGATGGTGATAGATTAGATAGCATTGTCTTGGTGACAGGTTCCCTTTAAGTTTAGAGATTTTGCCACTAAACATTCTTTAAACATTACCACATAACCTAATCCAGTCTTGCCCTTTGTAAACTGTCCTGCTATTTACTAGTGATGCAGAAGGAGGGATTGTGAAGGTATTAAGAGGGTAAATACACAAGCTGATAAGTTCAGTCAAAGAATTAGAAATATAAAACCGTATCAATTTTTGGAGTGCAATGCAGGCATGGCACTGGAGTGATGCCTATTCTGACCTATGGTAAGCAAACCTGTGGTATCCAACCAAATCCAGATTATGTGAGTCATAAACCACACTCACATGTACTGGGGAAGCGACATGCACTCGGGGTTGTTCATATGAGACATGGGAAGGGGATGCAGTGCTACATGAGGTCCCCAGAGACTGGACCCCTAGCAACCAGAAAGTGATGGCGTATTTTAGACCTAGGTGTCCGAGCCCTATCCGTCTGGTTCTAGACCAGTAAGCAGCTCCAACTTTTATCAAGACCTGAGGTGCTTACACACCTTCAATAGCTCAGCTAACACATGAACCTCCCTTCTATGCAGTGGCTTATCTCTCTGAGAACAAAGGGGTCAGACAGTAAAAAGTCATCATGCCTGCCCCCCCTATCTTCACTGACATGTGTCGTGGACACTCAGGAAGCTGCCATACACCTAATACTGATGGCCGAACCCACCGCCAATGGCGGGTTCAGCAGACAGTATACAGTAGTATAAAGTGAATAAGGACCTTTACTGATACCTCTCTCATGCTCCACCAAACAAATTCAAGAAGCTTACTGAAACCCCTATTAACTTCAACAGACACTGATCGCTCTCATCGATAACTAGGAAAGATGAATGAGATGGTACCATAAAAAGCAATGCAAGAAAAAAACTTTTGAGATGTCATAGAGATATATGAAAAGTTTTGATCGATTGAGATTTGAGTGTTCAGACCTTAACCGATCACTAGAACGAACCGGGGAAAGTGCTTAAGGGTCCTATTTCACAGAGCGATAATCGGCCCGAATCGGGCTCCATGGAATAGAGACAACAATCAGCCGATGATCGTGTCATCGTCTGATCGTTTGTTTAGGTTCAAACTTAAATTCATCGGGCACCGACCGCGCATCGCTACGTGGAATAGCAATGCACGTCGGGCAACCGACGATTTTACAAGCACCATGCTTTACCTAAGCACGTTGCAGGTCTTCTCCTGCACTCCTTCTCTTTCCCGGTCCCGCCCTCAGCAGCTTTGGTGCGGCCTGTCTTAGCTGACAGACTGCTCAGCCAATCACAGGCTAGGACTGTCGTGGCCAG
The DNA here is from genome assembly GCF_027789765.1 of Dendropsophus ebraccatus. NCBI lineage: Eukaryota > Metazoa > Chordata > Amphibia > Anura > Hylidae > Dendropsophus > Dendropsophus ebraccatus. Next base: position 19,989,534 of record NC_091457.1, on the reverse strand, counting down.
TGATTGGCTGAGCGGTCTGTCAGCTCAGACAGGCCGCACCGAAGTTGCTTCTGCACGTGGGAACGGGAGGAAGAAGGAGCGCAGGAGAAGACCTGCAACATGTGTAGGTAATGTATGGTGTTTAAACAAGGGCTGCAAGGACATCGGTAACAATGTCCCTGCAGCCCTCGCTAAACGATTATCGGGCTGTGGAATAGGCCCATTAATAGAGCGCCGATCTAGCAGATTGCCACTCATTTACATTATTGATCGGGCCCCCATCGGCCCGTGGAATAGGACCCTGCATGCAACTGAGATGGTCCCGTAGACAAGGGGTAGGTAAGCTTGGCTCTCCAGCTCCCTGCAGTAGATTGTACCCCTGTCTCACGATGTGTAAAGAGCCAGTGCTCGGCCAACAAAGAGATCTCTTTTTCGTTAGCAGACATTAAAATAATCTCGTAGATGCCCACACCTCTTCCAGTGTAAAACGTCCATTACATTGGGAGTCACTCGGCACTGAGCTGAGAGAGGATACAAATGTATTTGTATATATTTATTAACCCTTTCACGGCCAGGAATCCTGGCTGCATCTATGCAAACATGAAATCTTAGCATCCCGGAACTAATGTAAGCAACAAAGAGCGGCTAATAACAATCTGTCAAAGACGCAAGACATTTGTTTTCAGATCCATCAATTACAGTGGAATATATCAGCAGTCTATGCCAACTATGCATAATAAGGCTTGGAGTTCTTGGAAGAGGAAAGCGGTGGCTGTGATTGGTCGCTATGAGCAGGCCAGACACATATTGATACATCTTAGGGGAGGGGGGGTTCTCTTAGGCTGGTTTCACACTATGATTTTGCAATCCTCTTTTTTCGTCATCTGTTTTTGCAAAAAAAAGATGCATTTGTGTGCATCTGTTTTTCCATTGACTTTCATTATTAAAAAAGGACCAAAACGCATGCTTTTTTTTTATGTACACATGTACATGTATGTAAACGTAGCTGACCTTACTTTTGTTTACTTAAAAAAAAAAATGCATGCCTTTTGATCCGTTTTTTTATAATGGAAATCAATGGATAAACAGACGCACACAAATGCATCCGTTTTTCCATCCGTTTTTTTTTTTGCAAAAAAATGGCTGCCTGTGAACGCAGCCTTATCTGTGTGATGTCCTATCGTTGTCTATGGATTGTGCCTTGTTGTTTATTTTAGGATGCAAAATATAAAAACCATAAACAATATATAACAAATACGAAACATTCACAATACTAAAAGTACAACTAGATTTCTTTACCTGCACCTTTGCCTGCTCCACTTCACTGAACTTGCTCCAGTACAAACTGGGACTCCTCTTATTGTACGAGTTCTCCAGAAGCCGCACCATGTGAAGGACTTTTTCCGCAGGCACCGAGTTCCATCCTCCAAGTACAGGAGCGACCTCGGCTTTAATCACCTCCTCCTCGGGAACGCAATAAGGGACTAAAGAGAAAAGGAGTAGTAAAAGAATCATATTCCGATCCTATAAATGAGATGAGACAAACAAGAACAACAAGTCAGGTGTCTCTGCCGTGCTCAGATGGTGACACCTTATATACAAGCGACCGGCTTCCAGCCTCTCCCTCTAAGTACACCTGTGTGCGGCCAAGGCGTGTAACATTACTAATAGCAAATATTAACAAGGGAAGGGGGTGTAGGTTGTGTTTCTTAGTTTACACATCCAAGTCCTTCAAAGCTTCTTCTTATGGTTCAGCTCTTAGAAATCACAGTAAAACTCTGATATGACATGGTACTGTTAAATAAACAAGTATGTTATCCGAAGCCTGAGCGTCGAGGGAGCAGGGCATCCTGAAGAGCAGGTAGTACACTGGGGTTACGCTTAGTAGTGACTGCAGCTACTGAAACAATGCAGGCAGCGTTACATAGAAACATAGGAAACCACATAGTCCATCTAGTCCGCCCTTATGTCATTTATCTTAGGATAGATATATGTTTATCCCAGGCAGGGTTACATTCACTTACTGGAGATTTAGCCAACCATATCTGCTGGAAGTTTGTACCAAGCATCCACTACTCTTTCAGTAAACTAATATAGGGGCGGCAGAGTATATATACAACAGGGATGTGGAGGGAGGACAAAGTAGATTATAAAATGTCCAGAGAAGGGTCGGAATATAGAGGTAGGAGGAGAAGAGACCTGTGGGGGAGGAGAAGAGCAATGGATAAGGAAATTCATTTATTACAAATGAGCAGTGGAAACAATTGTAGCCATAAAATGTTACTGATATTGAATGTGTTAAACTAGAGAGCAATTTAAAGGGGTATTGGGACGTTTAACATTTATTCACTAAATAACAAACATTACAAAATTATACAACTTTGTAATGTGTGTTATTTAAGTGAATGGCCCCCTTCCCGCCCACCCTGGAAGTATGGTGTAGTATACTTACTCAATTGTTGTTGACCCCGGCCGCCATCTTGGGTCGACGTCATCTTCAGGAGGCCGGCTGGACCGCTCCAGCCGTCCCTCATGCCGGCCCCCCTCTGCCGCGTCAGCAGCTGCTCAGCCGCGATTGGCTGAGCATAACTATTACACTATATATAGATGTATATATATTATACACTATATATACACTATACCACAATATGTCTTCATTATAGATATATACAGCACCCAGACCAACCATTACTTTTAGATCACTGTCAACCCAATATTATACTCCTCCATTTGCCAATGCTTCCCTTCCCCACCTCCCTTATGTTTTATTTTTTTCGGGCTTCACTTATTTTACTTATTATGGTCCAGAAACCATTCTGGACACTTTAACATTCCCACCTTGATGGGAGTAGGATATCCCCCCATTCTATTTCTCTTCCCCTCCCACCCTATCCCCCATGCCCCCCATCATGTCCTCCTCACACACGCCTCAGACTTGCATGTGGGTTCCCTGAATGTGAAAGGATTTTCACAACATGAACACCTGCACATTACCTTCATACAGCAAACACTCGTTCCCACTTGTGTACCAGTTTCTCTATTCGTAAGGGGCAACTCAAACGGGACTTTGATAACAAGTACTAACTTACCTCTCCCAGTGCCTGTGATGAGTGGTGGGACTGGCCTCGGGACCCCCGCTGGGCTCCGGGATCTCTTGCACTGAACACATCATGACCCAGCTGATGAACTGGCTGCTCAGCCAGTCAGTGACTGGGGCGGGACGCCACTCCAGTCGCTCATTGGCTGAGTGGTCAGTCCATCAGCCAGGACAGGCATTTTCCCTCGAGTAGTGACGTCATCTCAACTCAGGGGAAAAATGCCTTTCGGCAGGGGGGTGTCCTGAGGCCAGTCCCATTGCAAGGGGAGAGGTAAGTTAGTACTCATTATCAAATTCCCCCCTGTGCCAGACTGGCGGGACTCCTCCTTTAAAACAAATCTGTACCAGCTGCCACCCACCTCAAACCGCTGGTACCAACACCATGGGTGTCAGTCATTATGCTATATATAGTTTCGGGGGGGGGGGGGGGGGGGGGGGGGGGGGGGGGGGGGGGGTCAGCCTTCCTTCTGGGACTGGTATCATGGTTGAAAACAAGTTTTATTCTGGTGGCGCAGTGATGCAGGGAGTCAATGGGGCGGGGCCTAGAGCATCTGTGCCCTAGGCATGCAGCTCCTTACTCCCCACTTCTCTTATTTATCGACACACCACTGGGCTGGATTGAGGGAGAGAAGCACTGCTGGCCTAGGGCACGGATGCTCTAGGCCCCACCCCAGTGACTCCCTGCCTCAACGCACTGCCACAATAAGGGTCCTATTACACGGAGCGATTTTTAACGACTAACGATAAACGATCGCAAACGAGATTGTTTATCGTTAACCGGAAATCGTTCACCATATCACACAGAACGATAATCTTTAGATACTATCGTTATTGCAATCGTTTATCCCTTCTGATCTCAGGAAAACAATGGGCAATGTGCTATTATACTGAACTAAAAATATGAGACCCACAGATGACACGGCTCACACCTGGTCAGCATACACTTAGCAGGCCTGTCAGACTGGCTATAATTTCACTTGCTGTGGTGTTTAGCAGCCAGAAATTCTATACCATAAATCAGCAGTAACACAAATCTTCAAAGAAAAAAAAAAAAGCAGCAGCACTCACCAGTGAAGCGTGAAATTGCTAAACCGGTGTAACAGGCCTGAATATACCCCCAGCCTAGACTATACCGGGGTTAAAATGGCCTAGGCTAGATTATACCCTGGCTATATTTTGGCCTAGGCTAGATTATACCCCGCTCAGGCCATTTTATACCCCATGAAATCATCAGCAGTGAGTGATATACACAAAAAAAATACTTAATTTTTACACATTTTATTGGGGATTCTGCATTGTCTGCTGAGTTTAGTGAGAAGCTACTGATGGAAATCTTAAAAATCTAAACACACTGGGGGAGATTTATCAAACATGGTGTAAAGTGAAACTGGCTCAGTTGCCCCTAGCAACCAATCAGATTCCACCTTTCATTTTCCAAATAGTCTGTGAGGAATGAAAGGTGGAATCTGATTGGTTGCTAGGGGCAACTGAGCCAGTGTCACTTTACACCATGTTTGACAAATCTCCACTCTAATAACAAATCTCTTGGCTAATAAGGAGATTTTGAGCAATTTACAAATATCTGTGCAAGACTTAAGGATTCTGCTCTATTTTCCATCAGTTTCCACTGCCTGCACCTTTTTTTCAATGTTTGCAGGGGGGGGGGGGGGGGGGGGGGGTTGTTCTATTGACTATTTTTCATTAGATTTATCATAATTATTTTGGTGCAAAATCCTACCCTAGCGTAGCTTTTTAGCCATGCTGTTTTCGTCTGGGTTCACACTGTTTTTGCAGTCTGTTTCCCCCCCCCCCCCCATCTGTTTTTTGAAAAAAGGATGAAAAAAAGAAAGCGTTTGCGTGCCTCCGTTTTGATCAGTTTTTCCATTAACTTCTATTATAGAAAACGGTTTAAAAAACTAATGAAAATGCATCCTTTTTTTAGCGTACACAAAAAAACGCGGTTGACCGTATTTTTGTGTACGCTAAATAAAAAATGCATTTAGATTCGTTTTTCAATTAATTTTTTTTTTTTTTGCAAACAAAGGATGAAAAAAACGGACTACAAAAAATGCAATGTGAAACCAGCCTTAGGCATAAAATGTGGAATAAATTAAGCAAGATGTATCAAGGCCCTTGCATCTAATGATGATTTCTGCACAACAACCGTAAAAATTTTGCGCAGCCCATAAAAACCTCCTCTTGCTCAAAAAAATAGTGCAGATGATGCACTGATGGGACAGCGCCATCTACTGTCAGCTCCATATAAGCACTGTACTGTATATCCCAATAAGAGGAAGCAGCTGTGTGTCTGAGTATGATAAAAAAAAAAAAAAAAAGATCTGTGCACTTTTTAACAAGTTAGAGATAAAGTGAGAAAACCAGTGAAGTGATAACACGAAGACCTATAGGGATATAGTCTGGCCTAGGCTATTTTACACCCCCGGGTATAGAATATATCCCCCTGGGGTATACTGTAGCCTGGGCTAAAACTGAGAAAACCAGTGACATTATAACTTGGAGGGATATAGTCTGGCCTAGACTATTTTACTCCCCCAAATATAGAGTTTATCCTCCGGGGTATACTGTGACCTGGGCTAGACTATACCCAGGTTTATAGTATGGCCTAGGCTATATTACACCCCTGGGTACGAAAATATAAGCCCTAGGGTATACTGTGGCCTGGGCCAGGGGTGAGAAAACCAGTGAAGTAATAACATTATGGCCCGGAGAGATATAGTCTGGCCTAGGCTGTTTTACACCCCCAGGTGTAGGGTTTATCCCTCGGGTATACTGTGGCCTGGTTCGACATTAGATGGATATATTCTGGCCTGGATGGGTATACTCTGGCCTAGGCTATGTTACACCCCAGGGTATAGTTTGGTTTAAGCTATTTTACACACCGGGTATACTCTGGCCTAGGCTATTTTATACCCCGGGGCATACTCTGGCCTAGGCCATTTTATACCCCGGGGTATACTCTGGCCTAGGCTACTTTATACCCCAGGGTATACTCTGGCCTAGGCCAAACTATACCCGGGTTTAAATGGACAGGGGTTAATCTGGCCTTCTACACCGGTATACAATGAACCAATTCTTTCCCCAATACAGTATAACCAGAAATGCACGTTATTGCACATACATGTGTGAACAGGTGAAAAAAAGGGCAATTTTCTTGAAGCAGGTAGTAAATAATGGGCGCGTTCATTATTTTGACAATCAATTTCGTAATCAATTATGGATATTTTTCTATACTGTGACTTTACATACAGTATTAGCAGCACAAAGGATAGAAATGAATAGGTCAGAGAAGAGAGTAAAGCCTTGACTTACCTCGTCTGATGTAAAAGAGTCAGGATTTCCTGATAATGAGCAGTGGATGAGAGAGAGGAGGGGGGGGAGAGACCTGGGGAAAGTCTTTTTAAACTAGGATAATGGCATATTTGCCTAATAAATCCAATTACAAAGTTTCTTAAAACCTTTAAGGATTTTCAAACGATGACAATTTTTTTTAAATCATTTTAGCATCTGCAACTCAGTTTATACAATAGTGCCATTTTGGTCACAATTTTCTTTTAATCGATGTAAAAACACAAAAAAGCAATGTGTGAACACAGCCTATGGGGGGATGAGCATTTCTAGGACTTTGTACCATTCTCCTTAGGGTCGCTGGAATGTTCCCATTAGTAAGAGAAGCTATTATACAGCCAGTGTTAGTTCTTCTCTCTGTACATACCCACAGGACTTGGTAAATAACTTAGAGTTGACAAACAGTTGACATAGAGTACCATAAGCGCAAGCGAGGAGTACCCAAACTGACAGAGACAATGGTTTTGAATACATAATATCCCTTTAAGAGTCACTGTAGTTTTCAGTAACTTTTGTTGTATGATAGGAAGAAGACTCTAGTACCTCGTTGGGCACCGCTAGCCTGGATACAAGATGAGATATGGTTGGGTACCTCTAGCCTGGATACAAAAGGATATGGTTGGGTACCTCTAGCCTGGATACAAGATGAGATACGGTTGGGCACCCCTAGCCTGGATATATGGTGAGATATGGTTGGGCACCTCTATCCTGGATAGAAGATGAGATACAGTTGGGCGCCTCTAGCCTGGATACAAGATGAGATATGGTTGGGCACCTCTAGCCTGGATACAAGATGAGATATGGTTGGGCACCTCTAGCCTGGATACAAGATGAGATACAGTTGGGCGTCTTTAGCCTGGATACAAGATGAGATACAGTTGGGCACCTCTAGTCTGGATACAAGATGAGATATGGTTGGGCACCTCTAGTCTGCATACAAGATGAGATACAGTTGGGCACCTCTAGTCTGGATACAAGATGAGATACAGTTGGGCACCTCTAGTCTGGATACAAGATGAGATACAGTTGGGCACCTCTAGTCTGGATACAAGATGAGATACAGTTGGGCACCTCTAGTCTGGATACAAGATGAAATACGGTTGGGCGTCTTTAGCCTGGGTGCAAGATTAGATATAGTTGGACACGGAAACTGGAGAAAAAGGAACGGCTGCACATCCCATCTATGGCTGATAATAATGCCGCTAGGCCTATATTAAAAATCAACACCAGAGTGTCTGTATATGATTTGATCAAGCCATAATAGCCCCGTGTACCACCGTGCAGGTCCTCTGGTTCACACGGGTCCCTACGCTAACTCCACACCGTGTCGGTCAGTGACCACCACCCCCACAAAGCGTGCACGTGCAGGGAAGGGGGGCCATGGAATTGCCCTGCAACCCCCATGTCACAGGACCAAACCCAAATAGCCCCACCAGAACCCGGCCAGCACCACCGGCGGGAGAGGCTGCCCCCAAACAACACAAGTATGGATATGGTATTACACTCACCAAAACTGCCGCAGACAGGATGGGAAAAACATGAAGGTACTGACATGTGAGCACAGGCATATCCTGCTAATTTTGGTCATGCGGGTCTTATAAAGGAGTGCGAGCTGTTCAGAGAGGGAGAACTGTAAAACACGGAAACTGGAGAGAAAGGAACGGCTGCACATCCCATCTATGGCTGATACTAATGCCGCTAGGCCTATATTAAAAATCAACACCTCTAGTCTGGATACAAGATGAAATACGGTTGGGCGTCTTTAGCCTGGGTGCAAGATTAGATATAGTTGGACATAAAGGATACCAGTTCTACATGTTGTCCTGCAGTACATTCACCACAGATGTTACAGCTGGGCCTGTAGGTCCTGCACCATGTAGGTTGCCATCACTGGCTCGCCATAGATTCTGGACTGGTGAGAAATCTGGGGATGGGACAGCCAAGGAAGTGTTACAATCTGGAGGAGACATTCCAGGGAAACCTTGCTGTGAAGCTTTGATAGACAACACATGTGGCTGCAGGATGTCCTGTACATATATCTGAGCTGTTAGTGTCCTCGTATCACTACCAGGGGTGACCACTGTCCTATGTGATGGCTACTATATCATCGCACCAGCAGGGGGCACAGTGCGTCCTCCCCAGATCATCACACACACAGGGGCAATGTGTCCTTCCTTCATAATCACATCTGCAGGAAGCAGTGTGTCTTTCCCACAGTATTTCACTAGCAGGGGAGTGTCCTCCACATCATCACACCAGCAGGGGCAGTGTGTCCTCCACACATCATCACACCAGCAGGGAGACGGTGTGCCCTCCCCCCATCATCACAACGGCAGGGGGCAGTGTGTCCTTTCTACATCTTCACACCAGAAGGTGTAGTGTGTCCTCTCCACATCATCACACCCACAGGAGACAGTGTGCCCTCCCCACATCATCACACCAGCAGGGGGCATTGTGTCCTTTCTACATCATCACACCAGAAGATGTAGTGTGTCCTCTCCACATCATCACACCCACAGGACACAGTGTGTCCTCGCCACATCATCACACCAGAAGGGAGCAGTGTGTCCTCCCCACATCATCACACCAGCAGGGGGCAGTGTGGCCTTCCTACATCATCACACCAGAAGGGAGCAGTGTGTCCTCCCCACATCATCACACCAGCAACGAGACAGTGTGTCCTCCCCACATCATCACAACAAAGGGGGGCACTGTGGCCTTCCTACATCATCACACCCACAGGGGGCAGTGTGTCTTTCCCACATCATCACACTAGCAGGGGGCAGTGTGTCCTTCCTACATCATCACACCCACAGGGGGCAGTGTGTCCTCCCCAGATCATCACACCCACAGGGGGCAGTGTGTCCTCCCCAGATCATAACACCAGCAGGAAGCAGTGTGTCCTCCACATCATCACACCAGCAGGGGGCAGTGTGTCCTCCCTAGGCTCGACAGGCAGCCTTTCCCCCACATGGCTTGTTTTTTAATCTGAAACACATTTTCAGTAGAGATGAGTGAATCGGGTTCGAGTCCATCCGAACCCAAACGTTCGGTATTTGATTAGCTGGGGCTGCTGAACTTGAAAACATGGATACAGCCAATGACTATGTCCATGTTTTCCACATAGCCTTAGGGCTTTATCCAAGTTCAGCAGCCACCGCTAATCAAATGCCGAACGATCGGGTTCAGATGGACTCGAGCATGTTCGAGGTTCACTCATCTCTAATTTTCAGTTGTAAGACAGGGGCGTGTATTTCCAAATCCCATCCAATTTGCAAGTGACTCCAATCAAGCTGCAGAAACATCTCAGAGATGATCAATAGAAATGGGAGACTCCCAGAGCTCTTAAAGGTGATCTCTGTCTAGGACCATTTTTTTGCAAAACACCTGGGGAGGGGGTGGGTGAAAAAATTAACATCAACTTAGGCCTTATTCCCATGTTCTGTGTTTCATGGACGACACGGACATGGAAGGCCTGTAGTGGAACCCACCCCCCTTGGACGGCAGCATCTCTGATATGATGCTGAGAACAGGGAAATGGTATGAATATTAGCTGTAATGAAGCTACAGGCCTTCCACGTTTGTGTCATCCGTGAAACGCGTGACCTGGGAATAACGCCTTACCTCCCCGACTCCAATGCTGCCGCATGTATACTGCTGCTCCAGTCCCCGGCCACTTCCTGGCCTGAGACAGGACTTGGGACATGACGTGGAAGGCCCACTCACCTATTGAGCGGCAGAGGTGGGACACAGCTACAGACGCTGACTGGCTGAGCAGGCCTGCCACGTCATGTCTCAAGTCTTGTCTCTGGGACTGGAGCGGCAGTATGGAGTCACTAAGGTAAGTGGATATTATTGTTTTCACCCAGCTGCTCCCTGGGCTTTTTGAAAAAAAATGGACCCCGTTTCCTTTGATATAAAAAAAAAATAAAGGCGGGGGGGGGGGGGGGGGGGGGGGGGGGGGGAGACAAAAATAAACTGGTAAACTCACCCCTCCTTGTGCTTCAGTTGAGTTGCTCCAGGGTCCCGCTGCCCGACGCTAGATGTCACCTGCAGCTGGAAACCAGGTTTCAAAATCCAGTTGCAACGGCACGGCATGGCTGAGTGATCGGTCCTGTACCAGTCACTGATTGGCTGAAGGGGACAGTCAGAGACATGACGTTGTAGCTAGGAGAGCAGAAGGTCATCGGCGGGTGTGAATGGGACCCTGCAGTGGCGCTATGGGGCATGAAGTTAACATTGTTTATTATTTCCCCCCACCCCCGTCTGTCTGTATTTTTTCTTTTCCCTTGCATGAGACTTCCCCTTTAAGTCTTGTTTTATGTCCCCTTAGGGGTACTTATATATTGTTACGAATTCATTAGACCATCCTCAGCACAAGGTGTCCACACATTCCTTAAAGGAACTGGACAGGACTGACAAATCTATTTACAATCCTGAGCTGCTGTCGTGTCTGCAAGGCCAAAACAATGCAGACCCTGCACTAGGAACATGAGCGCTTCCTCCTCCTATTATATACTTCCCCCTATGAGATTGCTGCTCAAGGTAAGTTGTACAAAAACCAAGAAGGAGGGTGACATAAGAAGGTCACAGGAAGAGTAATGGAGTGGGGTATGGGGGGAGGGATGTATAACTTTAGGATGACTGTAATATATGGAGAACAGAAGTGCTGAGGGACTCTGGGCTGGCTGTATTACTGTCACAACGCCGCCCCCTGCAGACAGGAAAGAGGACTGTTTGATGAAAAGCGCTCAGTTTGCCTCACGGATGGGGCAGCCCTGAACAGACATTAGAGCATACCTCCCAACTTTTGCAAAGAGCAAAGAGGGACATGTGCGCCTCGGTCCCCATAGCCACGCCCCCATAGCAACCCTCCATAGCCACGCCCCCATAGCAACCCTCCATAGCCACTCCCCTACAGTCACCACATGCTGCTGACTGAATAGTGCCCTATACAGTATCCAATCCCCCATTATAGTGCCCCACATAGTATCCAATCCCCCATTATAGTGCCCCACATAGTATCCAATCCCCCATATAGTGCCCCACATAGTATCCAATCCCCCATATAGTGCCCCACATAGTAGCCAATCCCCCCATATAGTGCCCACATAGTAGCCAATCCCCATATAGTGCCCCACATAGTAGCCAATCCCCCATATAGTGCCCCACATAGTAGCCAATCCCCTCATATATGCCCCACATAGTAGCCAATGCCCCCATATAGTGCCCCACATAGTAGCCAATGCCCCCATATAGTGCCCCACATAGTATCCAATCCCCCATATAGTGCCTTACATAGTAGCCAATCCCCATATAGTGCCCCACATAGTAGCCAATGCCCCCATATAGTGCCCCACATAGTAGCCAATCCCCCATATATGCCCCACATAGTAGCCAATCCCCCCATATAGTGTCCCACATAGTAGCCAATGCCCCCATATAGTGCCCCACATAGTAGCTAATGCCCCCATATATGCCCCACATAGTAGCCAATCCCCCATATATGCCCCACATAGTAGCCAATCCCCCCATATAGTGTCCCACATAGTAGCCAATCCCCCATATATGCCCCACATAGTAGCCAATCCCCCTCATATGCCCCACATAGTAGCCAATCCCCATATATGCCCCACATAGTAGCCAATCCCCCATATATGCCCCACAGAGTAGCAAATACCCCCCATTTGTGTGGCCCCAGCGGAAAAAACAATAAATCAGTTACTCACCTGTCCGCCGGTCCCAGCAGCTCCTCTCCCGGCAGAGCGCGCACTCCCGTCATCCTCCGGGGCGGGCAGCGGGGTATACAGACACTGACTGTACCGGAAGTAATTCAGGATGGAGGCTGCAGGTCACTTCCGGTACAGTCAGTGTCTGTATATCCCGCTGCCCGCCCCGGAGGATGACGGGAGTGCGCGCTCTGCCGGGAGAGGAGCTGCTGGGACCAGCGGACAGGTGAGTAACTGATTTATTGTTTTTTTCGCTGGGGCCACATATAATGCGGGACACTGGGGGCCGTTCCGGGACCGCGGGACAGCACCCCGAAAACGGGACTGTCCCGCGAAATCCGGGACGGTTGGGAGGTATGATTAGAGCGTAGAACGTATGGGCCGCTAGGAGGCACCCAGTGATGCCAGGCAGACACTGACGGAGCAACGTGATTGGTTACTCACAGTGCTGCACAACTCAGCGCCAGACAGAACTCTTTTTCCAGGCAGGATTCGCTAAGATGCGTACGCCGCTTAGTAAATGCGGCCGGCCTCACGAATCTGCGCCTGGTGTACCAAATCTACACCTGCTTCCAGCAGGTGTACATTTACGTCATGATTTACGTCTGCGAGCAGGCGTAAATCATGATAAATGAGGCGCAGGAGGCCACGCCTCCTCCCCACCTTATTACACTCCCCCAAGCTCTGCCAGCCCGCCCATCGGGCAAGCTGGGCGTACGGGAGGTATACGCCAGGGAGAACCCCCCCTTAGTGTCATGGTTATGTCCCACTAATGTTACAAACTTTGTGCCTCCCTGAGCGCTAATATGTTGGTTTTTTAGCATACAGAAAAACAAGATCAATGTTTTTGTTCGATATGTTTTTGTGTATGTTAAAAAAGCAGATGTGTTTTGATCCATTTTTTTTTTTATCCTTTTTTTAGATAATGGAAGTCAATGGAAAAACAGATCACTGGATCACTGTACTGGGTGGGAGGGGGAGCTGGGAGTGGAGTGGTCTGCATAGCAGGGTATACAGCCCTGTACTCTCATCCAGGAAGTCTCCCTCATCTTCCAAATCATGGCACATCTGTCAGCCTTTGTGTTTCCCATCCTCTCCATACCTGCTATAATGTGCCTGCACTCACACTCAGCTATACACACTGCTGCTATAATGTGCCTGCACTCACACTCAGCTATACACACTGCTGCTATAATGTGCCTGCACTCACACTCAGATATACACACTGCAGCTATAATGTGCCTGCACTTACACTCAGCCAGTCACACTGCTGTATATAAAGTTTCTGTCTCTGCCCTCCTGCACAGCTCTGTGATTCTCACTTCCTGATTGGTCCATGCTGAACACACACCCCTTTCCCATTGCTGTCATGTGACCACACAGACCTGTGACAGCAGCCCTGCTTCTCTAGTCTAGCCTGTTGTACTACATTACTGCATTATGGGGATCTGCAGTTCCATCCTGTATCTACAAACTGCTGCTGATTTTTCATTCATATGCACTTTATGCACTATACATAAGGCTAGGTTCACACTGCGTTTTCAGCATCTGTTTAACGGATCAGTTTTTTTTTAACGGTCAAAAAAGTAGTGTCAACAGTACTTTATTGTGCGTCAAAAAAACGCATCTGTTTGGATCCGTCTTTTTTATAATGGAAGTCAATGGAAAAACGGATGCACACTGCTGAAAACGCAGTGTGAACCTAGCCTTATACTCCACATGCTGATTGCTATACTGTACAGTGATGACATAATATGACATATTCAGCTGTAAATGTTTCTAAATGTTTGTTTCATTTGTTTTTCATGCTGTTTCGAATATAAGATCATTATATTGGGGTGTGGAACCACTCGTCTGCATTTCACTGATTTCTTTGGTATAAGAGTGGAGTTGGATTACAAGCGCGGTCCCGGAACGAATTATGCTCGTAATCCAAGGCACCACTGCATATATATATATATATATATATATATATATATATACACACACACACACAGAGCTGTGCTGTAAGAACTGTTCTCGCACTCACTCCCAGCTATGCTGCTTCTATCTCTCACACACAGCAGGCTCCTCCCCCAGAAGATCACATGGTGGTGACGTCATGAAAGGTCCTTCAATTCCTCATCTTCTTCTTCCTGCTATGCCCTGTGCTCTCTGCCTGTCATCCATGAATGAAGTCACCTGACACTGTGTATTAGTATACGCCGTATACTATACGGTGAAGACGTTTAGGTGTCCTGTGTGTGTGCGGTGCCTACAGGTAACACGACTCTCCTCCTTTCCTCCCCTCCATACATTACAATTGTAGTTTCCTGTATATTGTACTGAAGGGACAGACATGTGGGGACTGTAATGCTGGGGACAGACGCCCTCTTGTTATGTATGGGGTTGTCATGGCGACATTGAGCTCACCCCTTCCCTATCTACATGTTGCTGATGTATGGAATCTGCACCGAAGAATCATTTCCGCCAGTAACCAATCAGGTTGATGCTTTTGTTTTTCAAAGGCTCTTTCTAAAATCTGATTGGTTGCTATAGGTAACGGCTGCACTTTTGCCCGGCACCCGTCTCGGTGACTCTTCTCAGGGTTGTCACCCGATGCTCTTGATATGTTATTAGGACGTGTTCACACAGGTCATATCACGTGCTCTTCTTTAAAGGGGTTGTCCAGCAAAAATCCTTTTCTTTCAAATCAACTGGTGTCAGGAAATTATATAGATTTGTAATTTACTTCTATTAAAAGATCTCAAGTCTTCCCATAGTTATCAGCTGCTGCATGTCCTGCAGGAAATGTTTTATTTTCAGTCTGACACAGTGCTCTCTGCTGCCATCTCTGGCCGAGACGGGAACTGTCCAGAGAATGAGAGGTTTTCTATGGGGATTTATAGAAAACCGAGACAGAGTTCCTGTCTCGGCCAGAGATGTCAGCAGAGAGCAGAGTCAGACTGAAAATAAAACATTTCCTGCAGGACATACAGCAGTTAATACGTATGGGAAGACTTAAGATAGAAGTAAATTACAAATCTATATAACTTTCTGACACCAGTTGATTTGAAAAAAAAAAAAAAAAATTATATATATATATATATATATATATATATATATATATATATATATATTTTTTTTATTTTTTTTTTTTCCCTGGATAATCCCTTTAATCATGCAGTGTCACCTTTAAAATCCCTAATCCTAATATCGCATCGAAAAGGAGTAACATGTGGTTATGTGCTGAAGCTCCCATTAAAGTCAATGGGAACATCAGAGCCTCCACTAATGTAAACTATGTCAGAAGTTTTTTTTTAAGTGACCGGAATACCCCTTTAAGAATGTGCATTGATACCTTTACAGCATTCTGATTTATGGCATATCTATCACTGTTTCTCTTTGCAGGTATTTAACCATGCAGAGCCACCACTGGGACCCCTCCATTGTGTTACCTGTGCTCATCACCTGCATTCTTGTAACCTCCGTAACTTTGGAAGTGTTCTATCTAATCTTCACCATGTCGGGGGGTGCACAGTTACCTCTTCTGGGGGTGACATTGTACCTCTTATTTAATGTGGTGGGGAACATGGTGAAGTTTGTGCAGAGTAATTCTACTATTAAAGGTGTCTTCCTGGAACACGGGAGCCTGGGTCAAGGCTGGGTGTGAGTATATCATGTATATTGTATTCCAGCAGATGGATCTGTAGGTCATACCTGTTCTTGTTTCAAGTGAACTGAAATATATGCATGTGAATTAGTGTCATCCTAGACTTAAAGGGATATTCCATTAATACTAGCCTGGACCCCTTATAAAATAGAAGAAAATAAGATACTTACCTAACCATGATCCCCCATTCAGCTACTGTATGTCCCTTCCCCCATCTCTTTTCTTCCTGCTCCCAAGTGCTTGTCTATGGCTAAAAATACCCCTTTAATTTACTGCAATACTGCAGTAAATACCCCTTTAACTTACTGCCTGGACAGCACATGAGAACTACATAATTGTAGTTTTGCAACAGCTGGAAAGCCAGAGGTTTCCAATTGTTAAAGGGTTATTCTACTCAAAAATAACATTTCATATGTTGCTGCCCATGGTAAGAGTAACAATTTCTTCCACACTTGTTATTATCTATTCAGTCTCCTTTCCCCAGTTCTCAGCTGGTGCTTTCTGCTGAAGACAAAAAAATCTGTCTGTGAGCTTTTCTCTCTGTCTCCCCCTCCCTTTTGGGACAGAGTATGTAAACAAGCCCCTGTCTGCAACATTGTAGCTTCTTTGTAATGCTGGGAGGATTAATCACAGTGAGTTCATCAGCAGCTTGACCTCAGGTTAACTCTCCCACCAATACAAAGAAGCTGCAATGTTGCAGATACAGCCTGCCAGGGATTTGTTTACATCAGCTGTCTCAGAAGGGAGGAGAAGAAGGAAGGGGGGAGACAGAAAGAAATGCTCACATACACATATTTTTGTCTTCAGTAGAAAGCAGCAGCTCAGAACTGGGGGGAGGAGACTGAATAGATAATAACAAGTATGGAAGGAATTGTTAGTCTCACCATGGGCAGCAACATATCAAAAGTTATGTTTGTGCGGAATACCCCTTTAATTTACAGCTATACTCTGTTACCTCTTATCTATATCTATCTTATCTATCTATCTTATCTGTTACCTAATGAAATAAACCTAGAAAAGTGAAAACTTTTCAGTGGGAGTACTCCTACAATTTTGATCCTGACTCCTATTAAATATATCCAAAGTTCACATCTGTGTAATCCATAAAGCTTGGACACAACACCCCACAGACAATCCTACTGTGGTCCATTGGTGGCCTTATAGGTGCCAATATTTCACTTGAAGGAGTATTAGGAGGAAATATTTTTACATTTCACACTGTCCAGGGTGGGGGTTAAAATCAAGAAAACTATACTCACCTGCCACCGATTCCATGATGGCGCCCGCTGTCAGCACTTACCATTCTCTTTCCTGACACATAGGCAATGCCTGATGGCACAATCACTGGCTGAGTTTGGTCACCACTGTGGGCAGTGATAGAGCCTATGTGTGGGGACAGAGAAAAGGAAGCACTAATAGTTAGCAATGGCAACTTGGACCGGTGGTGGGTGAGTACACATTTATTTGTATAGTCCCTGCACCATCTGAAGCAGGTGAGGCTCAGAAATGATAATAGGGAGCAGTACCTTAAAGAAGAAGTCCAAGGGGGAAGTGAGAAATCCACCTTTCATTTTCCAAAGAGTCTGTGAGGAATGAAAGGTGGAATCTGATTGGTTGCTAGGGGCAACTGAATCAGTTTCACTTAACACCATTTTGATAAAATTGATAAATTTCCCCCAATGCCTTTTTTTTTAATTTTCCGCCCACCCCCTGCTGGTAATGATTTTTTTACCCCAAACCAAACCTTTGGCTGTCCAGGCATGATGGGAATTGTAGTTTTGCTATAGCTGGAGGGCCGGAGGTTCCCGATCCTGGCTCTTGGATATGCTCTAAGAAAAGTTTTTTTAAAGTGACAGTAACACTTTAAAAAATCAGGTTATATCACTATATATATTTATCATGCATGTATGTATTTTGGTGATCTCTCATGTTCTTCTATATTTGTAGGTATTGTTACAGCTGTCAGTCCCACGTTCCCCCGCGATGCCACCACTGCTATAACTGTAATGTGTGTGTACTTCGGCGGGACCACCACTGCACCTTGCTTGGAAAGTGCGTCGGCTTCTGGAACTATCGCTATTTTTTTTGCGCGCTGCTTCATGGGTTACTGGCACTGCTTCTCGCCACCATTCTCAATGCTGAAATCTTCATGGATTTGCTTCATCAGGGCTTCAGCCTCCATAGTCTTCTTCTTCTTCTTATGCCGTGGATGATGTTCATTACAGGTAAAGACATTGGTTCAGCTCCACTTACACCAAATAAAGATGGATGGAAGGAATAACTATGTAATCATGGTGGGGGAGGGTATATGTAATGATATAAAGGGGTCATATCTCCCCCACTCCCATTCTTGTGGATTGGATCTCTCAGATCCAGCCGCTCCAATAATTCTCTATGGGAGCTGCTGGAATGAGCCGAACACTGTACTCAGCTATTTCTGTGGATTCCAATTTTTAAGATTACAGGGATCCCATAATTAGCTTGTCAGATGGAACCTCAGGTTTAAAGGGGTATCCAGGCTTAGAAAAACATGTCCGCTTTCTTCCAGAAACAGCATCTCTCCTGTTCTCAGAATATGGTATTGCAGCTCGGTCAGGTAGGGGTTAACTGCAGCTAAATAAAAAAAAAAAAAAACATAACTCACCTGGGGCCCGTTCTCGGAGCCTCCGTCATTCTCCCCGGCACAGCCAGTGTACGTCACACTGCCTGTGACGGGAACGGGCGAGGGGACGCGCGGAGGCCGGAAACGGGCCCCAGGCGATTTAACTTTTTTTTTTTTTATAATGGTCGCCCAATACGGTGGGGATACGGCCATTTTTAAGCCCCCCCATGGTATGGGGCGACCATACCCAGCGTATAAGACAACCCCCGACTTCTAAGAAGATTTTTCTAGGTTAAAAAGTCGTCTTATACGCCAGAAAATACAGTATATAGAAAAATACCTTTAGAGGCTTTTATATAACATCAGATTACGGAGTACCGTAAAAACCACGACTTCATCTGCTGTATGGTGCCACCATTTGGAATAGGACCATCGCATATTGGAGGAAATTTAGTAATACTGTTTATTTTTAAGACAGCAATTAAAACACGGATTGTTGTAGGTCAAAAAATTCCACATTTGTGATGTGCAGCATTGCTTTTTTTTTTAAAGGAGTTGTTCACCAAAATTGATTGAAATTTGTAATGGTGCGTTTACACAGAGAGATTTATCTGACAGATTTTTGAAGCCAAAGCCAGGAACAGACTATAAACAGGGTGCAGGTCATAAAGGAAAGACTGAGATTCCCTGTCTTTTCAAGTCCATTCCTGACTTTGGCTTCCAAAATTGGTCAGATAAATCTGCCTGTGTAAATGCACCATAATTTACTTCTATTAAAAAAAATCTTGTCTTCCCTTACTTATCAGCTGCTGTATGTCCTGCAGGAAGTGGTTTATTCTTTCCAGCCTGACACAAGTGCCCTCTTATGCCTCCTTTCCTGACTGGAAATAATACACCACTTCCTGCAGGACATACAACAGCTGATAAGTACTGGAAGGACTTGAGATTTTTTTAATAGAAGTAAATTACAAATCTCTGGCACCAGTTGATTTGAAAAAAAAAATAAAATATTTGGTGAACAATCCCTTTAAGACACACCTCTCTTCATCCATGCCATGCCAGTACCATCACATCTGCAACATTTATAGTACATGTGAACATAGGCTGATGGTTTTCTATATCTTTCTCCGCTCCTCAGGACAAGTCTCGGGCTCAGCCTTCATGTTTGCCTTTGTTTCGGATACCTGTGTAGTCGGCTTCCTGTTCTGCCTCGCTTTCCTCGTTCTCCACTGTCTAATTCTCTACCGTGGATCAACAACCAAGGAGTGGTTCAATGGGCACGAAAGAGATTATGACCACGGATGGAAGAAAAACGCCAGAAACTTCCTGGGAGAAAGGTGGTACCTTGTGTGGCTGTCACCGTGGGTTCAGTCAAGACTGACCGGTGATGGAATCAACTTCGAGCCTCGAGATCTCTCATCGGTCGCGTCGTCCAAAAATGTGACTCAGTAGCCGGACGGACGTGTATCAGAGCTCTCATTTACCTCCTGTCATGTAAGTATTTTTCCCACCGTCCTAAAAAATAAAATGGGAGAGATGTATCAAACTGGTGTCAAGTGAAACTGGCTCAGTTGCCCCTAGCAGCCAATCAGAATTCATTAGAATTGTTTTGACCGCTTTTTATAGTTGTTTACAGCAGAGGCAAAGGGGCACAAAACGTATCAGCACTCGGACCCCCACCAATACAAACTGAAGGAGGTTTGCACTAAACGTATGCCCTTCCAGCTCTATGCCATGTGCACAAAGAGTGGGGAGAGAAGTGCTCAGCCTCACACATCTTTTCCATGGCCTGAACACTCAGACCCGACTGATCAAAATTTTTCACGTCAAAAGCTATTTTTTTTTTTTTTTTAATGTGACAGGTACATCTTCTGAACTCAGACATAGAAATGTAAGGATATGTTCCGCCCAACAATAACATCTATAGTTTGTAGCCAATGATTGTTAGGGTTTATTATGAGGAAGCATAACATAGTACTGCCCCCCCCCCCCACGCCGGTGCAGGAAGGGTTCATTCAGGGAGCAGAAATTTCCCTCCCCGACGTCCCACTTCCACGCTCTGAGATGACAGGGAGAGGGTAGCACAGGGGTAGGGAACCTTGGCTCTCCAGCTATTGCAAAACCATTACTCCCATCATGTCTAAAGCTTTGGCTGTCAGGGCATGATGGGAGTTGTAGTTTTGCAACAGCTGGAGAGCCAAGGTTCCCTACTAGAGATGAGCGAACCGGGTGCGGGTTCGAGTCCATCCGAACGTTCGGCATTTGATTAGCGGTGGCTGCTGAACTTGGATAAAGCTCTAAGGTTGTCTGGAAGACATGGATACAGCCAATGACTATATCCATGATTTCCACATAGCCTTAGGGCTTTATCCAAGTTCAGCAGCCGCCGCTAATCAAATGCCGAACGATCGGGTTCGGATAGACTCGAGCATGCTCCAGGTTCGCTCATCTCTATTCCCTACCCCTGGGGTAACAGATCACGCATCACAATCATCGCTGTGTGGGTGAAACCACAAAAAACATGGCTTTGCTGCATGCGATCATTGTCACTTGCCACCCGGCCCCTCTTGCTTCAGAAGGTATGTTTTTGGGACTTACAAAGGGTGGAAGTGGAATATCGGGGAGCAGAATGAGTAAGACATTTTTACTCTCCAGATAGGTAAGACTGGGTTCACACTGCGTTTTTTTGCATCCGTTTTGATCCATTAACTTCAATTATTAAAAAAAAAAAAAACGGATCAAAACGCATCTGTTTTTTTTAACGTTCACAAAAACATACTTGACTTTATTTTTGTGTACGTTAAAATAAAGGATGCGTTTTGATCGTTTTTTTTATTTTTTTTTATATATAATGGAAGTCAATGGAAAAACGGATCAAAACGGATGCACACACATGCATCTGTTTTTCCCTCTTTTTTTTTTTTTTTTGCTCCTTTTTAATTTTCTATGATAAAATTTACCAGACCATCGGTAGTGACAATAAGCAGCTATAGCTTCTAGGTGAGTAACGTCTCTTCTTCTGTTATAGGTCCAAGCCCTTAATGTTCCTGGTGGAAGACATGGAATAAACTTATGGACTATAATAAAACCACTTCAAATACATCTGTGTAATCGGCAACATGTCTACATATGAGGGATGTATGTATAAGGTATACTAGACATTAGTGCCTGTTTATTAAGTGATTAGTATTGAACAGACCTGTCAAACTGTTTGAATTCAGTTCCATTAATTTTATTGGAACTGAGCTGCAAAACCCACATCCAACCTGAGTAGAAGAGTGGCGCTGTTTCTGGAAGAAACCATAGGGGTAGATTTATCAGACATGGTGTAAAGTAAAACTGGCTCAGTTGCCCCTAGCAACCAATCAGATTCCACCTTTCATTTTCCAGAGAGTCTGTGAGGAATGAAAGGTGGAATCTGATTGGTTGCTAGGGGCAACTGAGCCAGTTTCACTTTACACCATGTTTGATAAATCTTCCCCCATGTCTTTCTCATTGTGCCGCACATTGTTTACCCCAGGGGCGATATGCGGCTATAATTTAAATGGCCAAACAAAAGATCCAGTCAGCCATTGATCGGCCAATCACTAGCCCTTTTACATAGGCCAGTTATTGGGGACACCCGCCAGTTTAAAAGGGACTTTACACAACTATAGTCAGCTCGGACCCTTTCGCCTCTGGAAATGTTTCTATTTTAGGAATCGCTTTTGCAAACCGGAGATCCTATGAAAAAATATATTTTCTGAAAAAATTCACCTTTATCAATACTTCAAAGCAAGAAAAATTCAGATTACATACCCCCAATTGTGATATTAAAAATGCCTAAAATTAATTTCATACATTTTATAACACAATTCCTATGAGCGGTCACTTGGCTGTTAACTGTTAAGTTTAAAAACTAATTTTTAGGCCCATAAACTGATATAGAACTTAAGACGGTTTTCTGATGCATTCTCTGATAGAAGATGTTGCTGCTGTTGAAGGGGTACTCAAGCGAAGATCTTGTTCTTTCAAATCAAACGGTTTCTGAAAGTTATATAGGTTTGTAATTTACTTCTATTTAAAAATCTCAAGTCTTCCAGTACTTATCAGCTGCTGCATGTTCTGCAGTTAATGGTGTTTTCTTTCCAGTCTGACACAGTGCTCTCTGCTGCCACCTCTGTCCATGTCAGGAACTGTCCAGAGCAGGAGAGGATTTCTATGGGGATTTGCTGCTGCTCTGGACAGTTCCTGACATGGACAGAGGTGGCAGCAGAGAGCCTGGAAGGAATACACCACTTCATGCAGGACAAGCATCAGCTGATAAGTACTGGAAGACTGGAGATTTTTAAATAGAAGTAAATTACAAATCTATATAACTATCTTAAACCAGTTGATTAGAAAGAAAAATAGTACCTCTTTAAGATCACAATACAAATTTAGAACAAAATATTAGAAAAAATCTTACAAGCTAATTTTTAATATACTGTAAGTAAGTCCAGGACCAAGTGTGGCGTATTTGCTGCAGATTCATGATGCAGATTCTTCTGCAGTTTTTTCTTTGTGTACTGTGAAGGAGTATTCTATGTAACAGACTTATCCTCTATATACAGGATAGGAGTGTTTTATTGCCGGGGGTCTGATCCCTGCTGCTCCCCCGACAAATCTCAAGATTATGTTTGTCTTAGGGTCCTATTCCACCGGCCGAGCAACGACGTAAACGAGCGCCGATCTGCTAGATCGGTGCTCGTTTACTGGGTCTATTCCACGGCCCAGATGATCGTGAAACAAGGGCTGCAGGGACATCGTTACCGATGTCCTTGCAGCCCTTGCTTCATACATTACCTGTCCAGGCGCAGGTCTTCTTCTCCCGGTCCCGTGAGCCGCAGCAGCTTCGGAGCGGGGCTGTCTGAACTGACAGACCGCTCAGCCAATCACTGTCCGCGGCGGTCCCAGCCAGTAATTGGCTTAGCGGTCTGTCAGGTTAGACAGCCCCGCTCCGAATTCGGCCGATTATCGCTCCTGTGGAATAGGCCCCTTAGTCTTAGGGCCCTATTCCACTGGACGATTATCGTTCAGATTATCGTTAAATCGTTCGAATCTAAAAGATAATCGTTCGGTTGAAATGCAGTTAACGATTAACGACCGAACGAGAAATCGTTGATCGCTTTATAAGACCTGGACCTATTTTTATCGTTGCTCGTGCGCAAAACGTTCGCATTGAATAAGACGTCGTTCGGTCTTTCGCAATAGATAGCGAATAAATAGCGAAGAAAAACTATCGCAATTACGATCATAAGTAACGATTATGGAAATGAGTGAACGTTTTCAGGTCTTTCGCAATAGCAGTCGTTTGAGATCGTTAATCGTTAACGATTATGCAAACAATAATCGTCCGGTGGAATAGGGCCCTTAGTTTGCTAGCTGTCACTCCATTCATTCTCTATAAGAGATGTCAAAGAGAGCTGAGCGTTGTACTCTGTGGCAGCTCTATAGAAGTGACCTTGTTTCTGAGATTGGGAGGGTTGGGGGGGCACAATCCTTTCTAGCACATATTCCCTATCTCGTGAAAAGAGTATGTGTGTGCATGTCTTTTTTTTTATTTTTTTTAGAATAAGCTGTCCTGTGACTTGTACCTTGCTCCAGTATCAAGGACAGTTTACTAGAAAGGGGGAGATAAAATGCTTGATAACATTAGAAGAAAGCATTTTTGTCTGATAAGATATATTACAAAGTTTTTTTTATATTTGTTTGCATGAGAATATACAGTGCCTATTTAGTAAGGAGTAAGAAGAGACTGTTAAGTTAGTGGGTGATGGTAAGGTAAGACATGAATAAAGCCTGCAAACAATGGAGATGATTCTGTGTGCATAGATACACTGTGCAAACCGTAAACATGTGACGTACATACTGTAGAGTTATCTCTCCCGGCTTTCTCATACACAAGAACATTTGGCATGACCAAACGTTCATGTGTTCCATGTACGGTGGGCTGCAGGCAGACAACTCTGGTGCCAGCTTTTGCCTCTGAGAACAAAAGGGTCTAGTGTTGAAAATCCATCACTCCGAGTATTTAACTTATAAAAAATGTGGAGCATGTAAACAAGTTTTTGGTGCAATTCACATAAGCTTTTTGGTTTATTTCCACAACTGATGGAAATGCCACAGCATGTATTATAACCTGCATGATAAATAAATACCAGACAGTACCAGAACAGCTGTATTATGTTAAGCCCACCTCCTAAATAAGAAAAACAAAAAATAAGCAAAAATATCAGCAAAAAAAATAGACATAAAAAATGTCTTCAAAAGGTGAGAGGGGATCAAAATGAATGTCAAAACAGGCTTCAGCGCCAAGGGCTTAAAGTTACTCATAGCAACCAATTAGATATTTTATGGGTCTGTATGGGTACCTAAGCAAAAAAATCTGAAAAAACTTATCTTAGTTATAGGGGTTATAGGGTAGTGACGGCCTGCTGAGCCAATCACTGAAGTGGGACTCCACTGTGACTGGTGACTGCCTGAGTGGTCTGTCACTGCCAAGTGAGCAGCGCAAGTGGTGCCGCAAGATGTCACTGGGAAGGGGTTTCCCCTTCCTATTTTAACTTATAGTGTCACTGTCGTTTAAATTTCTTTTGCAGAAATCAATAGTACAGGCGATTTTAAGAAACTTTGTGATTGGGTTTATTAGCCGAAAAATGCATTTTTATCATGAAAAAGCATTGTTCTCTATGGAGAGGGGAGGGGTGGAGGGAGATGAAGCACCAAAACAGGACAAAAAAGAGTTAATTTACAGCTACATCACCAGTCTATCTCCTCTGATGGCAGCACTGACCTCTCTGACCTCTGAATACCGGCTTTCACACAGGTCCCGCTGAGTAATCCTTTGTTCTCTGCTGGTGACTAATCTCCCTCCTCCCCTCTCCATAGGTTACACAGGGCCCGACTGATGTAAAACAGTTGAGATTTCCTGATAATGAGCAGTGACTGAGAGAGAGGAGGGAGGGGGGGGGGGGGACCAGGAGAAAGTCTTTTTGAATGCAGATAATGGCATATTTGCCTAATAAACCCAGTTACAAAGTTTCTTAAAATCGCCTGGACTTTGATTGCGGCAAAAACAAAAACAAAAGTGACACTTCAAAGGAGAAGTGATCTGAAAAGTCACGCAGTCAGCAGGGGTGGCTACATAACAAACAATCATTACTTCCCTCTCCCCGTGCCTGCGGTGCACCATATGACAGGCTTAGGGACCTCTGCTAGAAGGCATCCCATCCCCCCGAGTTCTGATGACGTCACGACTCGGGGAACAGTGCCGAAGTTGGATGCAGCCCTAGGAATTCCAGGATAACATGGCTGTATCCATGTTTCCCCCTGATCCCTAGAGCTGCATCCAACTTCAGAAGCCACAGGTTAGGACGACCCTGTGTGTCCGAAGTTTGCTCAACTCTAAACAATATAAATTTTATTAGTGGACTGACTGTAAATTATTACTGTTAATGCGCTTCATGTGATGAAAGAGTCTGCATTCACACGTTCAGTGTTTTTCCAGCCCCGTGATTTGCGCAAAACCGTCCGCATTGTCATCCGTTTTGATTCTGTTTTGCATCCTTGTCCGTTTTTTTTCACGGCTATGATTCTAAATTACATTTATTACATCACATCTGTGTTTTTTACGGATGAACACGGATGTCACATTCTTGAAAAATACAGATCTCTTTGATTTCTATGGGGAATCCGTTCTGTGCGTCCGTTCCGAGTTACGACGTATCCTATAACACTGAACATGTGAATAGCCCAATACAAAGCAATGGGCTATAAATTTGTCCGTGCGCACGGACAACTTCACGGAACGTGTGAGTGCAGGTTAAGGTTCCTTTTTACATGGCACTGCCGATAATCAGCCTGTATAAAAGGTCAGCGATCAGGTGATCGCATCCTCTAAGGGTACTATTACACAAAGCGATTTTTCGATAATTACCGATAACCGAACTCAAACGACCGCTATGGCGAACAACCTGAAATCGTTTACCCAATGATCGTTACTTATGATTGTTTTTGCTTTTGTCCTGTCGTCGCCACTGCGTTCGCCGCTACTGCGAACGACCAAACAACGTCTTATTACGTGCAAGCAATTTGCAAACAATCGGCGATAAAAATAGGTCCAAATTCTATTAAACGATTTCTCGTTGGTCGTTTAATCGTTGTCTGCTGTTACACTAAACGATTATCGTTCAAATAGGAACGATCTAACGATTTTTCAAACGATAATCGTTCCGCGTAATATCCCCCTAAATTGACCAACTATATAACTGAAGACAAGACGACTTAAAGGGTCCACACCGCAATGATAATTCTGTGACCATTTTGCGATGTGACCTTAGTTAGCGTGGCACGAGTCTATCCGTAAAATAACGTCAATCGAGAGGTGAAACTCGAGAACGTTGATGTAATAAACCACAGATCCCGTTCTTAAAAGGAAAGCAAATGTTTTCTTTGGGTGGCATAATCCTGCCTCAAACAGCATTGCTTTTTTTGGAAATCCCCTACTTATACAGCATTAACCATCAATCTCTTCTTAATCCTTTGTTTTATTGTCTCAGATTAAAACCCAGCTTGAGGTTAGGATACGGCGTGGCACTGAGCCACATCTAAACATGGCAATTTCTCACAGTCAGATGACATGGTCTAGTTTACGCTAAGACATAAGGGGTTATTGAGGCTTAAAATAAACATGTCCGCTTTCTCTGGCATACAGCGCCACTCTTGTCCTCTGGGTGTGAGTTTTGCAGCTCAGTTTCAGTAAATGGCTGAATTGTAATACCACACTTAACCTGAGGACAGGGGTGGTGCTGTTTTAGCAAGAAAGTGGCTCCATTTTTATCTAGTACTGGATAACCTCCTTAAAGATGTGTTGTACCTACAGTGGGTCCCAGTGGTTGTTCCCCTCCCACCCATTAGATACTATAACCTGTGTTAAAAGTGATAAATTATAATCATGGGAGAGCCCCTATAAAGTTGTGATGTCATTTATAAAGTAAAGGAGTTATCCAGGCCTAAAAAAAACATAGGTGAAAGGGATAATGGGGGAGATTTATAAAACATTATGTAAAGTGAACCTGGCTCAGTTGCCCCTAGCAACCAATCAGATTCCACCTTTCATTCCTCACAGACTCTTTGGAAAATGAGAGGTGGAATCTGGTTGGTTGCTAGGGGCAACTGAGCCAGTTTCACTTTACACCATGTTTGATAAATCTTCCCCAATGTTTCTCCATGAATAGAATGTCATAAACATATATGGAGACTTATAGGACACCCTAATCTTTACTTATCGGGGCAATATCCACAAAACAGCCATATGCTATATACTACCAGAGAGTTGTGTGGCTTAAAGGGGTTGTCCAGCGAAAATCCTTTTCTATCAAATCAATTGGTTTCACAAAGTTATATAGATTTGTAATGTACTTCTGTTTAAAAATCTCAAGTCTTCCCATACTCATCAGCTGCTGTATGCCTTACTGGAAATGTTTTCTTTTCAGTCTGACACAATGCTCTCCAGAGCAGTAGCAAATCCCCCATAGAAAACCTTTCCTGCTCTGGACAGTTCCTGAGGTGGCAGCAGAGAGCACTGTGTCAGACTGAAAAAAAATACATCACTTCCTGCAAGACATACAGCAGCTGATAAGTATGGGAAGATTTGAGATTTTTAAATAGAAGTAAATTACAAATCTATATAACTTTAAGGTGGCCTTTAATACCTTTCGTCCCAATGATTGACATAGTTATAAAGTGTATGGGAACCTTTAAATTCCCAGTCAAGTCCTAAGGCATCTTATCAGAGCAGGGAAAGCCCACCAAAAAGGAGGCATCAGAGAGCTGCTTCACATATCCTTCTTCTATGCATAACACAGTGACTGGCATGTTCCAAGCCCCATGTACCAGCTGTATGTGGAAATAATGGTGTATACTGTGTGTAGTTGATTTAGCAAATATTTACGGGAAAAAAAAAAAGAATTGTTTGTATTACGTCCGATAATAATAGCCGAGTGTTTAGCAACGTATATGTTAAACGTGAGTTTAAAAAATGTTCAAAAAAATCATAACTGGCGCAGTATATCAGACACAACAACTAAACCAAAAGTAAAATAAGAAAAAATTAAATGTAAAATACATTAAAAAAAAAAGGTCTGCAAATACAATAAGCACAACACAATAATATAAGGTACTACACATGTGGATTACTGTGTACGTTTTTCTCTGTATAAAAAATATTCTATATGAACATAGCCTTCTGGTGGCTTTGACGCCCAGATACAAGGTCCCTGCATCCCTCAGGCTGCTTCATTATGTATGTCTTTACTCTTTTACTGTTAAAGATAACTTTTTGCACTTTTTTTTTGTTAGTTTACCGCTTGTTTTTTTTTTTTTTTTTTTTTTTTTTTTGTTTCCAACTTGCACTGATAAATCAGAATAAAATCTATTTTCTTTTTTCGTGAATGTGTGATAATTCCGGTAATATTTGTATATTCCGTGGTTTGTCTGCACCACACTGATGATCTCGCGCCTGACCCCAGAATTATTGCTTTTAGAATTTGCTGGTATAATTCAGAGTCCATTGTTTGATCAGCTGATCATTCATGCAGCCCTGGCCTCCCAATACTGAGCTGTATAATAGGCTCTGCATTCTGCCTGCACGCCAACCATTACATCCTCTCTGTAGAACAAGCAGCTGCATTCTACAATATGGCCACTAAGAGGCGGTAACGCTAAGAAAACACCCACAGGATGCTCCTCTCCAGTTACTTCTGTATCTATACCTATGTATATGAATAATGCATAATTGAATAATTATTACATCACTAGATGAGTGAGAAGTTGGACTGCAGTCAGGGAGATGTGCAATAGGCTTTTAAATTCTTGCTTAAAGCCACATGACATAAGTGTGGATTTGTATGTTCCATAACCTGTCGCTACTAGTTACATGTTGGAAAAAAAATGATATTTTCGTGGCTCTCGAATACATTTCAATGAGAGTTGAGTAGTGAGAGCAAATTGGAATACGCTCTGAGCATGTTTCATGAAAGCTTGTCCTTGCTTGTGGCTGTCAGGAGGCAGCAGATTACATTAACCTCATTGATTTGTCTGCAGAACATCTCAAACCCAGTCAGAGTTTCAGCTGTCAGAACTACATTAAAGAGATGTATGTCTCCCTGTGCATAACACAATCAACGTTGGCATACTTACCTCCCCCTGCTCCCTTGCCGCTGCTGCCGTCAGATCTTCTGGTCCTCACTGCAGTCCTGGTTTTCCTCCTTTTAAAGATTCAACCTTGTATGGGTACTTGGTACTATACATAGCTTCCTGTCCCTTTAGGTCAGACTGTTTTCATATTCTTCTAAAGTCCCCCCCCCCCCCATTTAATGCACATTTACCATCCCTAGTTCAACCTTGCACAATTTTTTTTTTTTCCAGCACAACGGTATCCGTGCGTTTCATTATGGTTGCTTGATCATGTGATCACCTGACTGACCCATAGAAAATCACAGTGTTTAATTAGTCATGAGTCAACTGACTTCCTTCATCATCTATCGTATGCCTCCTGGCAGTTCACAGACCCCTCCACTCAGTTGTATCTGTAGGCTGCTACTATCTCTATGGAATCATATATGTTGTAGTTGTATACCTCACCTGCAGATATTAGTTTACCATGAGTGAGCAAATCATGGTAAAAACACTGAAGACACCTTAGTTGTGGCTATAGGTCACATGGGAACATGCAGTGTGAATAATAACACATTAAAACTGCACATAGTGTGAACTGACGTCAACCGTCATATGAGTGTAATTGGTTCATTTAGGTTTCACCTGAACTCCATCACCAGCCTAACTACATTGAACTGTTGAGACCCTCACCCCCTCTAAACAAAGCCAGAGACATCATGAGAAATGTAGGCAGTAATCATTTCAATGGGGAAAGACAAATCAGTACGCTTGAAAACCCATGTCTGTCACGTCGGCTAAAACAGGTAAGAAGGCATTCACAAGAATCTCTAGTGGTCCCAAGTTGCTGGTGCACTGCTACTCCTGCTCGCTGTGTAAATATGCATGCTGCTGAAGTTGGTCCTGCTAAATCTTAGGGTCCATTCACACAGAAAGATTATCTGACAGATTATCTGCCAAAGATTTGAAGCCAAAGCCAGGAATGGATTTGAAAAGAGAAATCTCTGTTTATAGTCTGTTTCTGGCTTTGGCTTCAGATTTTTGGCAGATAATCTGCCAGATAATCTCTCTGTGTAAATGGACCCTTAGGGTCCAATTACACTGAGCGATTTTTAACGATTGACGACTAACGATAAACAATTGAAAACGAGATCGTTTATCGTTAACCTGAAATTGTTCACCATATCACACAGAACGATGGTCGTTGGTTACGATCGTTACTACAATCGTTATTGCGATCGTTACTATGATTGTTTACTCCTTCTGATCTCAGCAATACAATGAGCAATGTGCAATTACACTGAACGATTAGTGAACGAATGTGGAATTACATCGAACGATTATCGACCGATTACCGATAATTTTAGGTTCAGATCTAAATCAATGATCAACGACATACGATTTTTCGATCGTTGCCTGCAATTACACAGAACGATTATCATTTAAATTTGAATAGTTTATAACGATTTTTTGCACAATTATCGTCCCGTGGAATAGGGCCTTATTGTACTGGATGATTATCGTTCGGATAAACGTTAAATCGTTCGGAACGAAGCAATAATCGTTCAGTTGAATAGCAGTTAACGATTAAATGACGGACGAGAAATCGTTGATTGCTTAATAAGACCTCAACCTATTTTTATCGTTGCTCGTTCGCAAATCGTTCGCATAGAATAAGACGTCGTTCTGTCATTCTCAGTAGCGATGACAAGACGACTGTAAGACCGATCACAAGTAATGATCTTCGTTCCGCGTAAATGGGTGAACGATTTCAGGTCGTTCGCAATAGTAGTCGTTTGAGATTGTTTATCGTTAATGATTATGCGAACGATAATCGTCCCGTGGAATAGGGCCCGTTCACACTATAGAAAGCAGGCAAAATTCTGAGCGGAATCCCCGCCGCGGACTCCGCTTGGAATTCCACCTGCCTCAATGTTGAGTATAGGGTGCCTCCGCTCTCCGTGGTTCTCTGCTGAAAGAATTGACATGTTTGTTAGTCAGACAGCGACTGTATGGGAGCCAGGAAACTGATTTGCTGCAGCTGAGAACTGTAGCTGCCCGGCCTGGTCAAAGGTCCAGATAGTACCCAGATAACGTGTGCATGGTGGTTTACAGCAACACATCTGCATTGGCTGAACCATAAACTAGTGTATATAGTGAGCCGACCTCCTGCAAGTAGATATGGTGCGAGTATCTATGAATAACACAGTACTATCTGAGTCAAGTTCTGCTATCGCTTTCGAGTACTTGGTCAGTGGTCAGAGACCATATTCTAGTGTTGGGACAGTGACAGAGCTGAGACAGAGGGTAGGTCACCAGAACCTGATAGCTGCATTATGGCTAGGGCAGGGGCTACGAACCATCTTCGGTGCAACCTGACCTCCTGGAGGACTCATGATATAGTGCACTCTCTAACCCCTGAGTGATGTCACTATTTCTGATCAGCCCCTATAGTCTACATCACCATCTCCGGCCAAATACATAAATACATTTATACGTTTAGGTACAGTGAGCTGCGATTACAGCATGCTGCCTTGTGATGAATGATTCTACAGAAAGAGACAGGGAGTGAATGCAGCAAGTGCCCCAACCTCACTGATAGTCTGCAGTGAAGTGAGTAGTTCAGCTTTGGGCAGGGATCTTGTAGGAGTGCTGGGGGAGAGGAGTAGGCAGGGTGGGAGGACTGTGATGGAGAGCTGAGGGAGACCAATGAATTCTGTGAATTGTAGTACTGGGCAATTTCTTTTTTTTTGGGGGGGGGGGGGCAGACGACATTCATCATAATAGTGGTAATTAAATATGGAAGACTCGCAGAACCAAGACGGATCACTTTCAGACTGTTGTTTTGCAGGGCCATTTCGACAGTCCTAGTCTGCGTTCAGACTCTATACAAACAACGGCCATAGACGACTATTGTTTTACGCAACCTACGGTCGGAATTACTGATCATGATCATTAACCCGGCTGTAGGTGGCGTTAAACAATGGAACGGCCGTTGTTTGTACAACGTGTGAACATAGCCCTATTGTGGTCTAATTCTAGTTGAGTAGAAGCACATGAGATATTGCAGCCAGAACGCAGACCCTAAAGTCCTCCCCCATTACAGTTGCCTGACAGCAGGATCGGTCAGCGCCTCCTAACAGGAAACAAGTGGCCGAAGGGAAGCAAACAGGACCGAGTCTCAGCAGATATCTGCACCTGCTCATTTATTGCGCTTTGTTAGGATTTGCTGACTTCATTTGCTTTTTTTTGTGTGTGATAAAAATGACAGGACTGAATCTTGGCCGCCGCTGTGTTGTGATCTTTTCATAGGAACACTTCCTGTTCAGAATTCACATTAAAGGGAAACAATCACAAGAAAATCTCCCCTGAAGCTCTAAGTACTTTGCTACCGTGTTTCCCCAAAAATAAGACAGTGCCTTATATAAATTTTTCCTCCCAAAGATGCACTATGCCTTATTTTCACTATGTCTTATTTCTATCCCCCCTCGGCCTCCCCCCTTTGGCTTTCTCCCTCCGGCCTCACCCTTTGTCTCTCTCCCACCGTGGCTTCCCCCCTGGCATACTCATAAACATCCAGTAGGACCAGGAGACGTCGAGACGTGCGGACGGACGGACGTAAGGGCCATGGAACAGTGTGCCTGCGGCGCCGGCTGTCAGGGTCCACGAGGGGATTAGGTGAGTGGGAGGGGTTGGGTCGGGTGGGTGGGTGTTTATAGGTTTTACTTTTGGAGGGTGCCTTAGTTTAGCATGGGGGTGCCTTATTTTTGTGGGTATGCCTTATTTTAGGTTATTTGGTAGGCTAGCTGGGGTGTCTTAGTTTAGGAGGATGTCTTATTTTTTGGAAATACACGGTATATGGGCCCAAGCACTGTTTCCAGCTATCAGCGTTACTTATATAGCCTGAAAAAGTACTTTGTAAATCATACCTATGCAGTCATGGGGGGCGGTCCTCAGCTGCTAACTAGTCACGGCTGACGGGAAACATCTTCAGGGAGGGTTGATTGCCGAAGATGTTTCCCGCCAGCCGTGACTAGTTAGGAGCTGAGGACCACCGTCATGCCTACATAGTAGGATTTAAGTTTTTGGGCCACATATAACGCTCATAGTGATTACTTATATAGCTGGAAACGGTGCTCAAGGTCATATAGAAATGTATTTATAGCTGAAAGGGTGATTTTCTAGTGATTGGTTCCCTTTAAGTGTTATCATAGACAGACTGAGGGATCGTCATCAAAGCTGA
Source organism: Dendropsophus ebraccatus (assembly GCF_027789765.1). NCBI lineage: Eukaryota > Metazoa > Chordata > Amphibia > Anura > Hylidae > Dendropsophus > Dendropsophus ebraccatus. The sequence continues at coordinate 19,955,670 of NC_091457.1, read as the reverse complement.
TGTAACTACTTCCATTTTCCGAGGAAACCTGGAAAAGTGAGAACTAGAACTTTTTTGTCTGCTATTGGCACTATTGGTTCTCTCGTTCTATTGTAAGAGGGAGACTTTTGTATAAAGAGTGGACCACCAACATTCCTTCCCAACACACAATATGGCAATTGTCCCTTAGGATAGGAGGTAAGTTATCTTAACTTGGAATATCCCTTTATAATTAAGCATCCAACCCCTTGTGACTTTGTCAGGTTCCGTGCCACCTCTAGATTGCACCATGAGGGTGGGTTCACACTATGGAATTCTCAGTATGTCACTTCTTTCGGTGGATAGCGGAATACGCCGGGCCATAGCATGGTGTCTATGGAGCTGGCGGAAAGGCGCGCGGCCGTGCGTGCGGACATACTGTGGAATTCCACGGAGTTTATCCGCAAGAATTCCTCAGTATGAACCCACCCTGACAAAAATGGCCATCCCTCATTTTGCTGGGATCTGTGGCCATCACTATTCGCTGGGTACTGTTTACTGCAAACAATCCAGGCAATCCTGCCTACTGCTATATGGATACAATACAGATCCCAGCAATCCTGATAGCTGCAGTTTGTGGTGGTTTTATTTTTGGGAACATGTAGATGAATGGTTCTGGACCAGTGTTAAACATCCGTATAATACCACTTTTTCCAAATCCCGGACACGCCTAAATACCAACATTCAGGTCCATTATGATGTGAACACTGATGTGTATGGATATCTGGCTCGGCAGCATGAAGGACATGAAGAATAATTGTCCATTGACACCAATGGGATTCTGTCCAACATGAACCTAAGAAGTACTAGAAATGGAATCCCAAAGGTTGGACAAGGACAGAACAGTGGAAACATGGTTTCTATGGCTAACCCGATGTGTATTAGTCATCACGTTGTGGCACTGTGTTGTCGAGGACTGTGGCCTTGTTTCACCATTTCCCTTTTTATATAGCTCCTTTCCTTCCTCATTACTATAAAGTAGTTACCAGTAATAATTTTAACATATGGAAGAAGTAGTTACTCTATCCCAGATATAAACCTTTTGTAGACTTGGTCGTCTGGACACCACATGAGTTGTCACCATCTTCACCGGCCGCACTTTACATCATGGCATCCTCAGCTCCGCAGAGCCTTCAGTTGCACAGTGTTCACACAGCAGCGGTTCCGGAGTTCGATCACCTCTATGGTATGAAGAAAATAACAGGAGATGGCACACCATCGCGTGAAACCCTGATGGACTGAGACAAAGGTGGCAGGGGGAGAAGAAACCTGCAGTTGTACGATTCCCAGGCACAATGTTAGTAAAAACTCAGCTGAGGGGGATGGTGGGACTGCTATTCCCTCCATGTCTGGCAAGTTAGGCTGCTGATTCAACAGGAGGTGAGCCAGATTCTTGAGAACTGCTATTAATTCTTGCCGAAGTTTAAGACAAAGTGTTTTTGAGAATCTCAATTCTTGACTTGATGAAGAGAACTCTGAGATCCTTAAAACATGTTGTCTTAAACTTTTTCAAGAATGAATACCAGTGTAGCACTCCCAAATTCAGCTCACCCCCTTTGCTTCAGTGCCTCCATGGCTTGACAGAGACCTATAGTCATGTTGAGGCTTCCTGAACCAGTGATTTGTTCACTTTGAACTTCATGGACACAAGTGTCCCTCTTGACGTGACAAGGTAGCTTTTATCATTTCTCATGGATTTCTTCTGGGCCAAGACCCACTGGGAATTTGGAACATCAGAAACTGAAAATCTACAGACTCTTCTCCATTGAGGTTCTCTCACTGTGAAACACCATGCTATACAGGGCTGTCTGAACTTACAGACCACTCAGCCAGTCACTGGCCGGAAACGCTGCGGCCAGTGATTGGCTGAGCGGTCTGTCAGTTCAGAAAGCTCCGCTCCGAAGCCGATGCTGCCCCTCGGGACCGGGAGAAGAAGACCTGCGGCCCGGACAGGTAATGTATAAAACAAGGGATGCAAGGACATCGGTAACGATGTCCTTGCAGCCCTTGTTTCACTATCATCGGGGCCATGGAATAGGCCCAGTAAACGAGCGCCGATCTAGCGCTCATTTACATCGTTGTTCGGCCCGTGGAATAGGGCCCTAAGGGTCCTATTACACGGAGCGATTTTTAACGATTAATGAATAATGATAAATGATCGCAAACTAAGGGTGCGTTTACACAGAAAAATTTATCTGACAGATTTTGGAAGCCAAAGCCAGGAATGGATTTAAAAAGAGGATAGATCCCAGTCTTTTCTTTATGACCTGATCCCTCTTTATAGTCTGCTCCTGGTTTTGGCTTCAAAGATCTGTCAGATAAATCTGTCTGTGTAAAAGCACCATAAATTGTTTATCGTTAACCTGAAATTGTTTACCATATTACACAGAACGATAATCGTTAGATGCGATCGTTACAACATATTACGATCGTTAATATGATCGTTTATTCCTTCTGTTCCCAGCAAAACAATGAACAATGTGCAATTACACTGAACGATTAGTGAAAAAAATGTGGAACTTGAGCGGACGAATGTGGATTTACATCAAACGATTAGCGAACGATTAATGATAATTTTAGGTTCAGATCTAAATCAACGATCAATGACAAACGATTTTTTAAATTCGAACTATATAATGAATTTTTGCATGATAATCATTCCGTGTAATAGGGCCCTAAGAGCTCTGTTCTCTCTGACCACCTGGATACTTATGTACCAAAGCTGCCCATGAAAAAAAAAGAAAAGAAAATCTCACGCCCTTGTTTCATGGGCTCTTGCCGACTGCTACTACTATTTTTTCTGAGGAGCCTATGTTGAACATCTCAAGCTCACTGAGTAGGAACGTCAATGCCTAACCAAATTTTGGTGGCAAGGCACATTATACTGTATTTTCAAATACCCCCTAAGGCCATGTTCACACAACGTATGCTTTACATAAATCACGTTGTTGCAATTTGCCAAGATTCTATCCGGCCGCACGAAAAAATGACATGTCAGTTTTCTGAGGCCGCTATTCATTGAATAGTGGCCGCAGAAGACATGTCAGCTCACACAATGGAGCGTGCGGCTCTGGCCGCACGCTCCATTGTGTGCAGCGGTGATTTGGGATGCGGGCGCACACAGGTCCCAATTCATCAGAAATGAAGATCATCTGGCCGGTTCTGCAGACCCGGACGGGTCACAGAACCGCCAGTCTCTTACGCCATGTGAACATGGCCTAAAGTTGGAAAATTCCAAGACGTGATCTGCTGTCTCATAATTTCTGGTGGCCTTGTCTCTCTATTGACCTGTACCATTTAAACCCATAAAAAAGATCTCTAAATCAAGGCCTGTTGGTCTTCTGCTAGCAGTGCCTGCTACCGATGCTCCTTCTGCCAGCTATATTACTATCTGTTTTATGGTGGATTTTAAGATGGCACAACTTCTGCACTCGTCTTGCCATATTGTGGTATACATATTCCATTCCATTGTTTCTGAACACAAATTATCATTCATTTCTTCAGAGAGTTTTCCAGTTTGCCTGATGTAAAACTGGACTTCTCTTCTGGGAACCACCTTCATCCAACTCACTATCCTATGCACTACTCACATAATTTCTTCTCCTCTTCTTATGACAATTGGGACAATTCTGGAAGGTTCTCGGAATCTTCTACTTTCTTCATTCAGCCAGTATCCACATGTTCCACTACCTATACCTGCCACAGATTCTTCCTACAGGAATTTCCTGCAAATCTGGCAACAAACCAAGCCTACTATCTGTCAAGCTATACGATGAAGAATAACACTGACAAGAAATGCAGACCTTCTTATTCCCCAGTTTTCTCCCGCAGATAAAGTTTGGCTATCTTCCAAGAAAATCCATATCAAGATTTCTAGTTACGCTCTGGTTTCTCGATCCTTTTGAAGTTCTGAGACATATTAATCCAGTTTCCTTTAAGCCCTGTCTGCCTTCCTCTCTCAGGGTCCCCAAAGCCTTTCATGTCTCCCCACTCAGACTTCTGGTTCTCAATAGGTAATCCAAGACCTCCCCTGTCACATCTGCGCCTGTTTCAGAAGGTTTCATAACAAAGTTGGAAGTAAAACTTTTTACATGAAGGACTAGAAGGTATTAGATCCCTAGAAAATATGGTGGGAAGCGTCAAAAAACAGATTCCACACCAATCAGCTGTTCTGCACCCATACTACTTACTGAACACATTGAGTTTGGTTCCATTCACTGTGTAGCAGTGGCGATGTGCTACTGCAGCTCAGCTCCAGTTTAAGTGAATAGTAGCTGAGCTGCAGTTGCCCATCGCCGCCACTGCACAATGAACCGAGACAAACTCTGTTCAATGTGTAGTCCAGGCAACTGATTAGCGCAAGTGCCGGGTTTTGGCAACCTGAAGATCAGTTAATTTTGTCCAGAAAACCACCTGATGGTACATTCGCTTTAAGTATTACCCATGTATAGAACGGCGCTGGCACGGAGAAGCCGGTGTCGCAGTCCTTTTTTTGAACTGTGGGTTGGTTCCTGCCCCCAGTGGGAGAAAAACCCCTCCCCTCTTTGACACGGCTGGAAAAAAAATTGACCGCGGCACTGGCTTCCCCACGCCGGCGCCATTTTATACATGGGTAATACTTAAAGTAAATGTACCTGATGGTACATTCGCTCTCATGAGATGAGACATGAGAGGCCACTGCATGAGAGATGAGATGTAGCTGTAACAAGTCAACATGTACTCAAGATGATTATTGGCTGGCAGGAATGCTCATTGCCGATAATCAACCCATTTAAAAAGAATTGACCTTTAGTGATGGAAACTTATTCTTGGAGAACATATACAGGACCAGCTCTTGGCACCCTGTGTGGAATTATTTTGGGCCATAGGCTTACATTATTAGGCTGGGTTCAGATAGTGTATGACAGCGGACGTTCTGTGACATGGCCATGTCACGGAATGGCCGGTGTCAGTAAAGCTCATCCCTGCAGTACTGGTCAGAACTTCTTTTGATTTGGAATGTGGGCACATTCTGGTGTGCCCACATTCCAAATCACCATAGTTGACAATGTAAACTGCGGCCGGAGCCACACTTTACATTTTAGGTCAGTCTTGTGCGACCAATATTCAACTGACATGTCAGTTTTTTGTGAGGCCGCTTGGAATCCTGGCCGGGGTGTATACAGAGTGTATACACTCCGTCTGGGATTCCATAGTAATTAATGTGATCGGCAATTTCATTAAATAATGGATTAAATAATGGACGTAACTATGCAACTATGGTCGTTGTTTAATGAAATTATACATAGTGTCCCTATTTAATTTTTTTTTAATTTTTTTACAAACCTCTATAAGGGTGCGTTCACACCTACAGGATCTGCAGCAGATCTGCAGCAGATTTGATGCTGTGTTCAGTTATTTAAATGAAATCTGCTGCAGAAAATCTGCTGCAGATCCTGTAGGTGTGAACGCACCATCAAGACTGTTTTAGGATTAGAGGCCACCTCTTTGTGTCCATAACTAAATTATACCCTGTTCCCATAGTTGATCAGAGCTCGGAGGATATAAATGTCACAGTCTACGTTATGATGAAAGGACAACAGATTTTGTCTATCGTCATTGTTTGAATACTCCTCTATATGTGGATGTGACACAAAGAGCATTACATCATAGTAAAAAAAAAAAAAAAAAGATCACAAGAGGATTATGAATCATAAAAAACATTTCACTGATGTGACACGACACAACAAAAGAGAGATACAAGCAGAATGTCAGAGGTGACAGACCGTGGAATGTAGAGAAGAACTGTCAAAGATACTGATACTACAGTGTTTAGCCTTCTGTGGGATAGCCTCAGTCCATGACATGAATAGGATATTACTCAGGGCTAAATAAAAACACTTTTACGTAAACTGAAGCTCTACAATGTTTTTACACCTTGTGGGTGGAGGCCCAGCACATTGTATTACATACGGTGTAGCTGTTTCCAGTGATTGTCCTAAGTTCACAACACTTTGACTTGAAGTGTTAGTTGTGGCTATATGGAAATTCTACGAGGAATTCAGATTTTTTTTTGTAGTTACATAATTTTGGGGCCTCAATGGGCTGTGGTATAATTCCAGTGTCTGTAGGTCAGGGCCCGAACTGGGAATAAAATTCAGACCTGGCATTGGAGAGCGTAGAGGCCCACTTGCTGTCTGGTTTATGCAGGGCCGGCCTTTGGGGTGTGCGACCTGTGCAATTGCACAGGGCGCATCACTCCTGGCCAGCTAGGGGGCGCTCTGGCAGACAGAGAGCTGCACATATAACTTAGACATGGGAATCTCTAAGTTACATGTGCTGTCTGCAGGAGCGCCCCCTCTAGCTGGCCGCCTCCCCTCCTCCCATGCTGGTTTCTTTGGGGCTCTCCTGCAGGCACTCAGCACATGTAGCTTAGAGATTCCTATGTCTCAGCTAGATGTGCAGCCAGTAGGGAGGCGCTCCCCGACCACCAGCTTACTGGGGACCCGGTAAATTACTGTTCCTAGTATGTCCGGTAAGCTCCGCCCCCTGTATGCAAGCCCCGCCCCCCGGCGCTGGCCGCGAGTGGGACACTGGGTGCAGAGTCTTCATTGTCCTGCTGAGAAGCATCAGGTTAGGAGAGGGAGATAAAGGAGAGAGTGGGCCTAAAGTGAGAATAGGGACAGCAGCAGCCACATCCCTCAGTGTCCATGCTATGAACCAGAGCCAGCAGCAGCAGCCTGTGCTCTGCACTGATACTACTGCCATATGCTGCTGGCTGGAAGGAGTCTTTCCTGGGCTAGTAAAATTATATGGTATTTGTGATTGGCAATGATTTATCGTAGTCAGTATTATGGGGGTCACCCAGCTTTCCCAGCATCCTGTATGTCAGTGTAATGGAGGTCACCCAGCTTTCCCAGCATCCTGTATGTCAGTGTAATGGAGGTCACCCAGCTTTCCCAGCATCCTGTATGTCAGTGTAATGGAGGTCATCCAGCTTTCTTAGCATCCTGTATGTAAGTATAATGGAGGTCATCCAGCTTTCCCAGCATCTTGTAGTCAGTATAATGGAGGTCACCCAGCTTTCCTAGCATCTTGTATGTCAGTGTAATGGAGGTCACCCAGCTTTCTTAGCATCCTGTATGTAAGTATAATGGAGGTCATCCAGCTTTCCCAGCATCTTGTAGTCAGTATAATGGAGGTCACCCAGCTTTCCCAGCATCTTGTATGTCAGTGTAATGGAGGTCATCCAGCTTTCTTAGCATCCTGTATGTAAGTATAATGGAGGTCATCCAGCTTTCCCAGCATCTTGTAGTCAGTATAATGGAGGTCACCCAGCTTTCCCAGCATCTTGTATGTCAGTGTAATGGAGGTCATCCAGCTTTCTTAGCATCCTGTATGTAAGTATAATGGAGGTCATCCAGCTTTCCCAGCATCTTGTAGTCAGTATAATGGAGGTCACCCAGCTTTCCTAGCATCATGTATAGTAGTCAGTATAACGGCGGTCACCCAGCTTTCCTAGCATCCTGTATAGTAGTCAGTATAATGGCAGTCACCCAGCTTTCCTAGCATCATGTATAGTAGTCAGTATAACGGCGGTCACCCAGCTTTCCTAGCATCCTGTATAGTAGTCAGTAGGATGGTGGTCACCCAGCTTTCCTGGCATTTTGTACTCAGTATGATGGTGGTCACCCAGCTTTCCTAGCATCTTGTACTCAGTATAATGGAGGTCACCCAGATTTCACAGCACCTTGTAGTCAGTATGATGGAGGTCACCCAACTAGATAGATAGATAGATAGATAGATAGATAGATAGATAGGCATGGTAACCTGCTTATGTTCCCTATGGGAAACAATCAGTTGGGGGCCCACGCAGACTCGCTCGCTCCTCCCCTAGGCTGAACCCCTAGCTACGCCCCTGTGTACAATTGTCTGCAGGAGCGCCAATCAGGAAAGCCATGGACGGCCGCGGAGGCACCTGTGCGTGGGTAAGTACCTTTATGGGGGGTCGGGTGGTTTAGAGGGCTCGGCTTTAGAGGTGGCGCTCATTGTAGTAGGATTTAGTCTACCATATCTAAATCCTTCAGCCTCCCACTACATTTGTGGTTTGATTGTGGGGGCTGTCTGGAGGGGTGGGAGGCTGTGGGATTTAGTCTAAGTCACTATTATGGGGTATCGGGGGGGGCGCCGAAAGAAAGTTTTGCACAGGGCGCCATCTACCCTAAGGCCGGCCCTGGGTTTATGTTAAACATGATTAAGCCGTTTTCAGATTTAACCGTTATTATCGTTAAATCGTTCGAATCTAAACGATAATCGTCCGGTTTAAATGCAGTTAACGATTAACGACCGAACGAGAAATCGTTGATCGCTTTATAAGACCTGGACGTATTTTTATCGTTGCTCGTTTGCAAATCGTTCGCATTAAATAGGACGTTGTTTGGTCGTTCGCAGTAAATACGAACGCAATAGCGAAGAAAAGACGATCGCAAATACGATCGTAAGTAACAATTATCGTTCCATGGAAATGAGTGAACGTTTTCAGGTCTTTCACAATAGCGGTCATTTCAGATTGTTAATCGTTAACGATTATGCGAACGATAACAGTCCGGTGGAATAGGGCCCTTACTTGTCCCCAATCCACAGGATCTCTAGATCTGCGCCCTGGCTCCTTTGTTATGAATGGAGCTGCGGGTTGGTGTGTGACCTTCAGCTCTATTCATTCTCTATTGAGCCGCCGGAAAGATTTGAGTGCTGTGCTTGTTTCTCGGGCTGATCCACAGAGAATGAATGGAGCTGCAAGTCACAAGCCGACCCACAGCTCCATTCATAACAAAGGAGGTCGGAATTTCATACTTTTCCCCTATACTGTGGATAGAGGACAAGTGAGTTTAAACTGGTAAACCCCTTTAGGGTATGTTCACACTTAGCGAGTTTACAGCGGATTTCATGGTGCGAGTTTTACCAGTACCGCTATAGTCTAATGGCAGCAGGAATGTAGAGCCATAGACTATAATGGTACTGAGTATTGCAGTGGATTTCACTGCAAAATTCGATTGTGATGCCTGTGATCCCGGGTGCATAGTTGCGATCCCATGAATATGAGGCCTGGATATTCCAGGGAATCGATCTGGAATTCCCTGGAATATCCAGGCCGCAACTATGCACCCGGGATCACAGGCATCACGATCGAGCGCAGATGCTGCGTCCTCTCAGATGTCCGCGCATCTCTACTGATAAGCTATCCACAGGATAAGTCATCAATCACTGATCAGCACCTGTTCACTTAAATGGGAGCTGAGCTGAGGGTACAGTATGTAAGTGGAACATGCATGCTGCATTTAAAAAAAAAAGCATCAAAGCATGTACAAGTTTTTTTTCTTTTTTCCATTAGCCGGCGCATGATCTAGTGGTCATCTTTAGTAATACAACAGCTATAGTGAGATCCCAGACAAGTACAGACTTTTACGAGGGGTGTGAAGAATAGCAACACCCACAGTGGGACACCACACTAATACTACTATACTGATAATGAATAAAATCCACTATATAAACACAAATATTACCAATGTAACCAGTATATACAGAACAAATAATTCTGTCATACCATGAACACTACCATAATCAGCATACAGTGACTGGTGTTAGGTCCATGTGCGGCCACATTTAGTATTGGGCCCCAGACATTGTAGTCCCAAGCCCAAAAAATCAGGCTTAGGGCCTGGGCAATGCCAGGCTGGTATTACTAGGCTGGGAAGTGGCATTTATTTTGGCCTTTCCCAGCTTTTTGTACAACATGGTAAGACTAAGGGCCCTATTCCACTGGACGATTATCGTTCAGCTTATCGTTAAATCGTTCGAATCTAAACGATAATCGTTCGTTTGAATAGCAGTTAACGACTAATGACCGAACGAGAAATCGTTGATCAATAAGACCTAGACCTATTTTTATCGTTGCTCGTTCGCAAATCGTTTGCATTGAATAAGACATCGTTCGGTCGTTCGCAGTAGCGACAACAAGACGACAGCAAGAACGATCATAAGTAACGATTATATTTCCATGTAAATGGGTGAACGTTTTTACAGGTCTTTCGTAATAGTGGTCATTTGGATCGTTTATCATTAACGATTATGCGAATGATAAGGACAGCAACAACATGCAAGGTACTTATATTCCACTAGTAATGTATCTCCCAGGCTAAGATTTCAAAGCAGATTGGGATTACAAGATGTGCTGTTTAAAGGGGATTATCCAGCGCTACCAAAACATGGCCACTTTCGTCGAGACAACACCGCTCTTGTCTCCGGTTCAGCTGTGGATTGCAGTTAAGCTCCATTCACTTCAATGGAACTAAGTTGCAAAACCTGCACCCAAACCGGAGACAAGAGTGGTGCTGTCTCTGGAAGAAAGTGGCCATGGTTGTGTAGTGCTGGATAACCCCTTTAAGCTACAAACCCCTTTATAGTACAAAAATTGGGGCAATACTGAGGACTGTAGACGAAGTGGTCTGCCAAGTAACTTAGTGCAGCAGATCAAAGACATCTCATGCTTGTTTCCCTTGAAAGATGTCCAGCAGTGCCATAAGCTCATAACTGGCAGTACCCAATCGAACTCATGTATAGCCATCTACTGTTGGTGAAAAATTACTAGAAAAGGCCAGAAAGCCATACCCTTAGGTTATGTTCACACTGCAGAATACAAACAGAGACTTAAAGTGGATTCCACCGGGCGGCCTCTGCTTGAAGTTCCGCCCGTCCCATAGAGTCAATTATGACTCATAACATTGACTCTATGGGACAGGTGGAACTTCAAGCGGAATACAAGTCTCCACTTGTATTCCATAGTGTGAATGTACCCTGAATGTGGAAACAAGACCAAGTGTATCACTATGCACAAACATAGGAGCTATATATAGAGAGAGATATTAAAGGGGTTATCCAGCGCTACAAAAACATGGCCACTTTTCCCCCTACTGTTGTCTCCAGTTCAGGTGCAGTTGCAATTAAGCTCCATTTACTTCAATGGCACTGAGTTTAAAAAACCCCACCCAAACTGGAGACAACAGTAGGGGGAAAGTGGCCATGTTTTTGTAGCGCTGGATAACCGCTTTAAAAGATGTCCTCAGGGCTGAAAACTACAAGCAGATAAATATCCATGACGCAATACCATCAGGGAGGCTTCCGATTGGCTCCAAATTTACGCTACAGAAGGACAATGATCCCCAACCAGTCAATGTCATTATGAACTGTTGTTAACTTAAAGAAGAAGATGATGATATCCCCCCCCCCCCATCTTAACATGATTCTAGGCATAGCCATTTCTAGAGGCGGACGGGGGACCGCACAGGGTGCGGAGAGCTTGGGGGCACTGGTGGCATTGCCCGGACCTCACTTAGCTGCACGCACTCTGGCCGCCCGCCCCATCATCTGCCCTTCTACCCCATCACCTGACCGCCCAACCACAGCTTCCCCCTCCCCCCGAACTGTGCTCATCACCTGTCAGGCCCCCGCCGCCCCCTCACACTTCTTCTCCCTCCAGCAGGTGCAGTGAAGTCATTTCACTGTGCCTGCTGGAGGCAGAAGATGTGTTCAGAGGCAGGCGGAGCAGAAGAGAAGACAGGGACCCGCTGTATGTATACATTTTTTTTTTGTATGTGTGTGTTTGGCAATGCGGGGGGAAGGGGGGATTGTTACGATGGGGTCAGCACGGGGGGATTATTACTATGGGGCAGAGCACGGGGGGATTATTACTATGGGTACAGCACAGGGGGGGGGATTATTACTACGATGACAGCACGGGGGGGATTGTTACTATAGGGGGCAGAGCACGGGGGGGTTATTACTATGGGGGACAGCACGGGGGGGATTTTTACTATGGGGCAGAGCACGGGGGCGATTATTACTATAGTGCAGCGCAGGAGACATTATTACTATATGGAGGCAAAGCAGGGAACATTATTACTATGGGCGCAGCACGGGGGGGGATTATTACTGTGGGGACAGCCCAGGGGGAATTATTACTATGGGCACAGCACAGGTGAATTATTACTAAGGGGCAGAGCACAGCAGGGATTATTACTATGAGGACAAAGAACAGGGGGGATTGTTACTATGGGTACAGCACAGGGGAGATTATAACTATGCCGGATGCAGCACAGAGGGGATTATTACTATGGGGACAGCACAGCGGCATTATTACTATATGGGGACACAGCAGGAGACATTATCACTATATGGGGGTACAGCAGAAGACATTGTTACTATATGGGAGCACAACAGGGGATGCTACATACAGGGGGCAACCCACATACCTACTGACTTTACTGCACATGACACAAAAAAGTGGAAGTTGTAAAAGTGCGGAGTCTAAGATGTTTGTCTGCCAGGTTCAGAAGAGATGAATTGTTGCTGCAAGAAATCATCATAATGGTCCGGGCCAGAAGGGGAGCAAAAGAAAGTGATGCCTCAGAACAAAGAAGACGTCACCTGTGACTTTTGTCCCAAGTTGAAAAGGGTTGAATAACAATACTCCATAATGCACACACTGCTTCTCCCTAGTAACAACTGCCCCCCCCCCCCATCATTTGGGGGGGGGGGGGCTTTTAGCAGATGGCAGTAAATGGAAAATTTTTGGTTGTGAACTGAACACTACGAGGACACGTGTACAGGATTTTAGCAAGTATAAGCCGAGCCATGTCTATCTGTCCAGCTGTAAGAAGACTCGGGGATCGATGCACAAAGGCGGCTAGGGCACAGCTAGGTAACATTTCTCAGATCAGACAGGGCCGATCAGCGATGATTGTGGATGGTTCACCTACACATTAACTCTTCCTGTAGCACAGGTCTGTCTGCCTATATTGCATTCCATCAGAAAGCTTTTTTTTTTTTTTCCATTTTCATAGTACAATGTCTAACTCTTTAGTGACGTCACATTTGTAGACAGGCGTACCGACATGGCAACTTAATATAGTAATGAGGAAATGCTGGATGTCATGGCAATGACCTATAAATAGGCAACAACCAAATAAAAAAACAAAACAACTGTGTTTCCCTACTTGGCAATACAAAACACAATCAAATAAAATAATGTGTGTGTTCAGTGTTTTCTTTTGTGGTATGTATACCCTTATACTCCATACCCTTATATATATACTCTGTAAGTTATCAGCTGATCAAAATTCATGGAATCTGCCAACACTCTTAAGGAGTTTTAACAGTCTTAAAGGAGAATTCCGGGCAGGGACATTTTTTTTTCCAAAACTTGCTGGGGAGGAGGTAGGTAAAAAAAAAACTGCGTGCGCTTACCTCCCTGGCGCCATCACTGGGGTACGCTGTCCTACGCTCCGGTCCCTGGTCGCTTCTAGGTCTGAGTGGGGACATGGGGCCTGACGTGTCATGCCCACCCAACAGGTCCGCGGTAGAGGCGAGGCTCCGCTAAAGCCCCTGACTAGCTGTGTGAGTTTGGAGCATCACATCCCAAGCCCCATCTCTAGACCAGGAAGCAGGAGACTGGAACAGAGGACAGCAGACCCCAGTGCTGGAGCCGGGGAGGTAAGCGTATGTTGTTTTTTTCACCCACCCCCTCCCCGGCAGTTTTTAAAAAAATGTCCCCGTTCGGAATTCTTCTTTTAGGCTTCTAGTCTGAACACACTGTGGTACCCAACTAGAGAAGTGTTTCTAGTTCTCCCAATGTTCTTCTCCTAGTTCCTTGTCTATTTATTTCTGTTTGCATTTGTTACTTCAATTGTTGCTGCTAGAAACCTGGGGGGAAGGGGGGAAGGGGGGAAACAAGTGATCCCTATTCACACTGCGGAAGCAGCACAGAGATTTCGTGCGGAACCCCCCACACGTGTGCCAAATCTTACCTTCAATCTGTTTGAATGGGAGGGCTCACGCGCCTCCGCTCTCCTAAGCAGTAGAGGGCAACTTTGCAACATCCCCTTAGTATTCCACAGGTGAATACACAAAATGTAGACGAGATAGATACACAAATACGTATAGTAAACAACCAAGGGTTGTAACCAATCAGGCAGCGAAGTACAAAGTCAGAACCAGAATAATAGCAGAGGGTCAGGATAAACAAGATATGATAGTCAGGAGGAAACGCTAGCACGTCAAAACAAAGGCTAATAGCAAGCAAGGGAGTCTGGGCTAGAGATCTGTTTATGGGATGTTAAAGGGGTTGTCCGGCGCTAAAAAATTATTCACAGAATAACACACATTACAAAGTTATACAACTTTGTAATGTATGTTATGTCTGTGAATGGCCCCCTTCCCCGTGTCCCACCACCCCCACCCGTGTACCCGGAAGTGTGGTGCGCTATACTCACCTGTCACGTGCCAACCACGGTCTCCGATCCTCAGCAGTGACGTGGCCGCGTCATCAGCCGCTCAGCCGCGATTGGCTGAGCACAGTTATGCTCAGCCAATCGCGGCTGAGCTTTGGATGACGCTGCAGAGGGCGGGCGGCACTCGGGAAGATCCGCCGGCCGCCCGAAGAAGACGTCACTGCTGAGGATCGGAGACCGTGGTCGGCACGTGACAGGTATGTATAGCGCACCACACTTCCGGGTACACGGGTGGGGGTGGTGGGACACGGGGAAGGGGGCCATTCACAGACATAACATACATTACAAAGTTGTATAACTTTGTAATGTGTGTTATTCTGTGAATAATTTTTTAGCGCCGGACAACCCCTTTAAGTCCCAGTCCAGCGTGATTGGACCCGCCACATAGAACACACACTGACAAGGGATGAGTGGCGAAGACAGCTGTCCATCACCACTCAGACTATCTGCCGCCCAGGACTAGGCCAGCAGAAACCTAGTTGTGTGTGGTGGAAACCAGTCAATCACCACAGAGTAAGTACTGATATAAAACAGAGTTCAGACTAGTAAAAACGAAACACAGAATCCAAGCTCTGACTCATGGCCAAAAGTGCAGTGTCAGACATATTTTACGAGCAGAGGACATCGCTGAGGTTCGAATAGGTATGGACATGACAGTGTTAATATAACGTTTGTATTTGAACACTTTGAGAGTTCGAGCTTGTATGTTTTCCCGCGACCATCTGATTGTTGTTCTATTCTACTACTGTAAGTTCTGGGGGCATTTGAGTGCTGGAACAAAGGTGAACACTGAACAAAGTCTTTCATAGTTTGTAGAGTCGCCTGTGGGACTTTAGCAATGCAGAATATGAAAGCTATGTTGTTCTTTTTATTCCAGTTTAATCGGCTCCGGTTTTTCTAAGCATGGATTGATGGACACCCATTTCTTTGGCAATGCTTTTGTAGCCTATTGTCAGGCTGTTTTCATTATACACAGTCAGATGTTAACTGTATTACAGAGGAGATCTGGGGGAATGTTTTCTCATAGAAGAGTTTGGGAGGCAGATCGGAAATGATGAAGGCAACAGGAGTGTGTAAGAAGATTAAAGGGAAAGTCTGGCGTACATCCTCTTTAATATGACCCACAGATAGAACAGCACTATCACGGGGGAGAAGGTGCTGCGGTCCTTTTTTTTTATTTGGACCCGGGCTCCATGTATGGCGCCGTTCTATCCACGGGTACCGGGCTGGGGCTGAAGCACTGGAGGCGGGCCGGCCCGCCCCCAGTGGGAGGAGACCCCTGCCCCTCTATGACGTGGCTCCACTGATTCTAAAGGAGCCGCGTCATAGAATAGAGGGAATTCCCTCCCACTGGGGGCGGGCCGACCCGCCTCCAGTGCTTCAGCCCGGCCCGATACCCATGGATAGAACGGCGCCTTACACAGGAACCGGGACGTGGTTCCAAAAACGGACCACGGCACCGGCTTCCACGTGACAGCGCCGTTCTATCCGTGGGTCATATTAAAGAGGATGTACCTGATGGTACATCCTCTTTCACCATTTGTCACAGTGTTTTTAGAAATATATACTTTTGTTTTAATGTTCATCCCAACAGTCTAGTTTTATGACACGGGGCTGTGCACATTTATAAAAGTGTTGGTATTAGCTTCACAGAAAAAAAAAATTCACAGGAATTTATTTAACAGGTGTCAAAGTGTTATACAGATTTTCAATTTACTTCTATGTAAAAATCTCAAGTCTTCCCATACTTATCAGCTGCTGTATGTTATGCAGGAAGTGATGTTTTCATCCAGCGCAAAATTCCATAGAAAACCTCTCCTGCTCTGGACAGTTCCTGACATGGACAGAGGTGGCAGCAGAGAGCACTGTGTCAGACTGGAAAGAAGTCACAGGGAACCAGAATAACACTCTCAGGGGTAGGAGGCTCTATTGCAGACAGGGAAAACAGGTCCCTCACACAGCTCTAGAGATCTCACTGATAAATACTGCTATGAAATCAATTTTTTTAAAAATTTTCTCCTCTGTTGTCACCTCCATTTTAATTTTCTCATTTATTATTTGGGTGTCATATAGTTCCTTGATGCACTTCTAAAAACCTGTACATGAGAGAGAGAAATAACGCTGCACACAGATCCATTCTCTCTGTAAGAGACACATATATTTCTTCTTCTTATGGAACTATATGACATACAAACATTTATCGGTATCAATGCGCCCAGTGAAAAATCCAGCAATGGACTTGTGGATCCACCAGAATGTGGACACAGGAGTCAGTGGGACAAGGAACAGCAGGGGGAGCCACCACCGACATCAATATAAGATATCTTCATGAATCCAGGCATTCCAAGCTACCCATGTGCCCCGCACTGAAATCTATGCCGGCTCTGAGGTGGTATTGATTTTTACTACAATTTACCCCATGACACTTGGTGGACATGACTAGAGATGATTGAACAGGGCCGAGGTTCAGGTTTCTACGAACCCGAACCATCGGCATTTGATTCCCGCTGCCTTCCCGTTCCGTGGGGAAGGTGGAGACAGCCTGAGTACCGCCTGGAAAACAGGGATACAGCCTAGGTAACCTCGGCCCTGTTCCATCATCTCTAGTCATGACGCAAACCCAGCAAAAATTTGTTTGCATTTGCATTTTGATTGCATTTGGAGTGCCGCAGCGATTTACCTGGACTATATTGTTTGAACAACTGGTTCCTCTGTGCACATTGCTGGCACCCAACAACAAGATTTTTTAACATCCAGAGTGCCGCTCCTGCTATACCTCACCTATCTATCTATCTATCTATCTATCTATCTATCTATCTATCTATCTATCTCCTATCTATCTATCTATCTATCTATCTATCTATCTATCTATCTATCTATCTATCTCCTATCTATCTATCTATCTATCTCCTATCTATCTATCTATCTATCTATCTATCTATCTATCTATCTATCTCCTATCTATCTCCTATCTGTCTATCTATCTATCTATCTATCTATCTATCTATCTATCTATCTATCTCCTATCTATCTATCTATCTCTCTATCTATCTATCAATCTATACTCTATCTATCTATTATCTATCTATCTATCTATCTATCTATCTATCTATCTATCTATCCATCTATACCAGGGGTCTTAAACTTGCGGCCCGCGGGCCAACTGCGGCCCTCGGGACACTAGTTTGCGGCCCCCACCTCACCCAGTGTCCCACATTATATGTGGCCCGACCCAGTGACGTCGCTAGGCATTAAGATTCGGGGCCAGTGCCCCAGACAGGAAAAGTCACTGCCCCGAATCTTTTGCCTACCAACGTCAAACTACAGGAGACAGTGCCAGCGCCCGACAGAGATCGCCCCCAGAACATCCCCCCCGCCCTGGCCCTCTCTCCCCCTCTCTACCCTGAGGCCGGAGCTGGTGAGTATTCTATTGTAACCCAGGGGATGGCGGCCGGGGGGTGGGAAGGCTGGGGGGTTGGCAGTGTGTGTGTGTGTGTGGGGATCGTGGCCAGGTGGGGAAGTAAGGTGAGATAGTGTGTGTAGGGGGGTCACGTGGGGTAGTGTGTGGGGGGGTCAGGTGGGATAGTGTGGGCACTATATGGGGGATTGGCTACTATGTGGGGCACTATATGGGGGCATTGGATACTATGTGGGCACTATATGGGGGCATTGGCTACTATGTGGGCACTATATGGGGGCATTGGATACTATGTGGGCACTATATGGGGGCATTGGATACTATGTGGGCACTATATGGGGGCATTGGATACTATATGGGGCATATATGGGCGCATTGGCTACTATGTGGGCACTATATGGGCGCATTGGCTACTATGTGGGCACTATATGGGGCATTGGATATTATGTGGGCACTATATGGGGGATTGGATACTTTGTGGGCACTATATGGGGGCATTTGATATTATGTGGGCACTATATAGGGGCATTGGATACTATATGGTGCACTGTATGGGGGATTGGCTACTATGTGGGGCACTATATGGGGGCATTGGCTACTATGTGGGGAACTATATGGGGGCATTGGCTACTATGTGGGGCACTATATGGGGGCATTGCTACTATGTGGGGCACTATATGGGGGCATTGGCTACTATGTGGGCACTATATGGGGGGATTGGCTACTATGTGGGGCACTATATGGGGGCATTGGCTACTATGTGGGGCACTATATGGGGGGATTGGATACTATGTGGGGCACTATATGGGGGGATTGGATACTATGTGGGGCACTATATGGGGGGATTGGATACTATATACAGTACTATAATTGGGATTGGATACTATATGGGGTACTATTCAGTCAGCAGCATGTGGTGACTGTAGAGGAGTGGCTATGGAGGGTTGCTATCTTGTTTTTCTTGTGGAAACCCTGATGCGGCCCAGCCTCACCCAGACTCTACCTCCAGCGGCCCCCGGGTAAATTGAGTTTGAGACCCCTGATCTATACTCTATCTATCTATCTATACTCTATCTATCTATCTATCTATCTATCTATACTCTATCTATCTATCTATCTATTATCTATCTATCTATCTCCTATCTATTATCTATCTATCTATCAATCTATCTATTATCTATCATCTATCTATCTTCTATCTATCTATCTATCTATCTATCTATCTATCTATCTATCTATCTATCTCCTATCTATCTATCTATCTATCTATCTATCTATCTATCTCCCATCTATCTATCTATCTATCTATCTATCTATCTATCTATCTATCTATCTCCTATCTATCTATCTATCTATCTATCTATCTCCTATCTATCTATCTATCTATCTATCTATCTATCTATCTATCTATCTATCTATCTATCAATCTATCAATCTATCTATCTATCTATCTATCTATCTATCTATCTATCTATCTATCTATCTATCAATCTATCTATCTATCTATCTATCTATCTATCTATCTATCTATCTATCTATCTATCTCCTATCTATCTATCTATCTATCTATCTATCTATCTATCTATCTATATCTATCTCCTATCTATCTATCTATCTATCTATCTATCTATCTATCTATCTATCTATCTATCTAGAAAAATACAAAATGACGTGGCACTCGATGCAATGGTTGAAGATGGGTGCCTGCAGTGTCACCAGATCCCCTGGTGTGTAATACAGCATAAATATAGTACTGCAGCACTCCGGTAAAGGTAAAAAAACGATGAGAAGTTTATTAAAGCATCACACGGTACAGCAGCTGCTGTACCGTGTGATGCTTTAATAAACTTCTCATCGTTTTTTCACCTTTACCGGAGTGCTGCAGTACTATATTTTTGCTATCTATCTATCTATCTATCTATCTATCTATCTATCTATCTATCTATCTATCTATCTCCTATCTATCTATCTATCTATCTATTTCCTATCTATCTATTATCTTTCTCCTATCTATCTATTATCTTTCTCGATATCTATCTATCTATCTATCTATCTATCTAAATCCAAGAATTTTGCGGCACATCCGTATAGTGAAAAAAGTTGTGGTATTTATTGGTACATCAAAAAGCAAGTGCAACGTTTCAGTCTCATTTCGAGACCTTTCTCAAGCAAATACAAACAGTAACTTATATCCTTTTATAGTGTGTAGCAAATCATGATTAACCCCTTGCCGCATATGGACGTACCGGCACGTCCAAATCTGCATACAGTTCCTGCAGATGGACGTGCCGGTACGTCCACGGGATGACAGGGGCGCAGGAGCTGCACTCCTGTTATCCCCGGCGGGGCCCGGCTGTCAGTGATAGCCGGGCACCCGCCGCAACTGCCGAGGTCCGCGACGTGCCCGGATCCCGGCAGTTAACCCCTTAGTGACCGACGATACGGCGGTCACTAATCAGCCGGCGCTGCAGTGCTTTTCATCTCCCCCCACCGTGAATCCACGGTGGGGGAGATGAAATAAGTGAATCAGACCCCAGATCAGCCCCCCCCCTCCTAGTAGCCAGTCACTAACCCCCCTCCCCCGGCGGCCATCGGATCCAAGATGGCCGCCGCCATCGCTGTGAACAGAGTATATCTGTTCACAGCGATGAAATGTAAAAATGAATTGAAACCCCATGCTCTCCGCCACCGGAGGTAGCGGAGAGCATGGGGTAGTGATCGGGGACCCCCCTGTGGGGTCCCGGAACAGGCGATCGGCGGTATATACTATATACCGCCGATCGCCTGTTCACAGTGTAGGGATGCACTTTTTATCCCCTGTCACCATCAATGATTGGTGACAGGGAATAAAAAGTGTCAGGGTCCGTCCCCCAAGTCGCCCCCCACCCCCCCAGTCACCCCCCGTCCCCTAGTCACCCCCCTTTCCCATATACGTTACCTGATCCTGGAGCTCCTTCCTCCTCGACGTCCTGGCTGGTTATGAAGTGCGCATGCGCTACATAACCAGCCAACTCTGAAAATTTAAAGTGACAGAGACCAATTTGGTCTCTGTCACTGAACTATGATTACTGAGATAGAAAATATCACAGTAATCATAGTAATACAGTGAAAATGAATGTGTAAAGTACAAAAAGTGACAAACACACAAACAGATAAAACACACACTTTTTATTATAGTAATAATTGCAGTTTACTCCTAAATTACCCCTAACCCCCCCAGATTACCCGTAACTACCGCAGGTTGCCCGTAACCCCCCCAGGTTGTCCGTAATCACGTCAGATTGCACGTAACCCCCCAGATTACACATAACCACCGCACGTTGCCCATAACCACCGCACGTTGCCCGTAACCACCGCACGTTGCCCGTGACCCCCTCCAGATTGTCCGTAATCACCCCAAATTACATGTACCCACCCCAGATTACCTATAAGCACTTCAGTTTATCCGTAACAAATCTAGATTGTCTGTAACCCCCCCAGGTTGCCCTAACCACCGCAGGTTGCCGTAATCATGCCAGATTACATGTAACCCCCCCAGATTGCACGCAACCACCGCAGGTCGCCTCTAACTACCGCACCTTGCCTCTGACCACCGCACCTTGCCTCTGACCACCTCACCTTGCCTCTGACCACCGCACCTTGCCTCTGACCACCCGAAATTGCCAATGACCCCAGATTACAGGTACCCACCCCAGATTACCTATAAGCACTTCAGTTTATCCGTAACCACCCCAGATTGCCCGTAACCACCCCAGATTGTCCGTAACCACCCCACGTTGCCCGTAACCACCCCACGTTGCCCGTAACCACCTCATGTTTACCGTAACCACAGCAGGTTGCCTGTAACCACCCTAGATTGCCTGTAACCACAGCAGGTTGTCTGTAACCACAGCCGGTTGTCCATATCCTTGTCAGGTTGCCTGTAACCACCCCAGGTTGTCTGTATCCACGTCAGGTTGCCTGTAACCACAGCAGGTTGTCCGTATCCACGCCACGTTGCCTGTAACTACCCCAGGTTGCCTGTAACCACCCCAGGTTGCCTGTAACCACCCCAGGTTGTCTGTTACCACAGCCGGTTGTCCGTATCCTTGTCAGGTTGCCTGTAACCACCCCAGGTTGCCTGTAACCACCCCAGGTTGCCTGTAACCACCCAAGGTTGTCCGTATCAATGTCAGGTTGCCTGTGACCACCCCAGGTTGTCTGTAACCACAGCCGGTTGTCCGTATCCTTGTCAGGTTGCCTGTAACCACCCAAGGTTGTCCGTATCCACGTCATGTTGCCTGTAACCACCCCAGGTTGCCTGTAACCATCCCAGGTTGTCTGTAACCACAGCAGGTTGTCCGTATCCACGCCACGTTGCCTGTAACCACCCCAGGTTGCCTGTAACCACCCCAGGTTGTCTGTAACCACAGCAGGTTGTCTGTATCCACCCCACGTTGCCCGTAACCACCCCAGGTTGCCTGTGACCACCCCATGTTGACCATATCCACCCCAGATTGTCTGTAACCACAGCAGGTTGTCTGTAACCACAGCAGGTTGTCCGTATGCACGCCACGTTGCCCGTAACCACCCCAGGTTGTCTGTAACCACAGCAGGTTGTCCGTATCCACCCCAAGTTGCCCGTAACCACCCCAGGTTGCCTGTGACCACCCCATGTTGACCATATCCACCCCAGATTGTCTGTAACCATAGCAGGTTGTCTGTGATCACAGCAGGTTGTCTGTAACCACAGCAGGTTGTCCGTATGCACGCCACGTTGCCCGTAACCAACCCAGGTTGCCTGTGACCACCCCATGTTCACCGTAACCACCCCAGGTTGTCCGTATCCACCCCAGATTACCCGTAACCACCCCAGGTTGCCCGTAACCACCTCCAGATTACCCGGAACCACCCCAGACTGTCCGTAACCACCTCCAGATTACCCGTAACCACCCCACGTTACCTGTAATCTCATTTTCTTTATTGTATTTTAGTAACTGCGCTATTCTAATAACTGTTACTAGCGGCGGTTTTGCTCCAGCAAACTGGCGCTCCTTCCCTTCTGAGCCCTGCTGTGTGCCCATACAGTGGTTTATGCCCACATATGGGGTACTGTTCTACTCAGGAGAACCTGCGTTACAGATTTCGGGGTACATTTTTTCTCCTGTTCCTTGTGAAATTTCGAAATTTTAAACTAAATGAACATATTATTGGAAAAATTCGAGTTTTTCATTTTTACTGGCCAATTTTGAATACTTTCCTCTAATACCTGTGGGGTCAAAATGCTCATCCTACCCCAAGATGAATTCTTTGAGGGGTGCACTTTCCAAAATGGGGTGTCTTATGGGGGGGTTCACTCCGCTGGCACTACAGGGGCTCTGCAAACGCACCTGGCTCTCAGAAACCTCTTCAGAAAAATCTGCACTGAAAATGCTAATTGCCGCTCCTTTACTTCTGAGCCCGGCTGTGTGCCCATACAGGGGTTTATGCCCACATATGGGGTACCGTTGTACTCAGGAGAACCTGCGTTACAGATTTTGGGGTGAACTTTCTCTCCTGCTCCTCAATAAATTGAGAAATTTCAAACTAAAGGAATATATTATTGGAAAAATTCGTGTTTTTTATTTTTACTGTCTACTTTTGAATACTTTCCTCTAATAGCTGTGGGGTCAAAATGGTCACCACACCCCAAAATGAATTCTCTGAGGGGTGCACTTTCCAAAATGGGGTGACTTATGGGGAGATTTTACTCCGCTGGCACTACAGGGGCTCTGCAAACGCACCTGGCGCTCAGAAACTTCTGCAGCAAAATCTGCATTGAAAAAGCTAATTGGCGCTCCTTCCCTTCTGAGCCCCGCTGTGTGCCCATACAGTGGTTTATACCCACATATCATGTACCGTTCTACTCAGGAAAACCTGCGTTATAAATTTTGGGGTAATTTTTTTTCTCTTGTTTCTCGTGAAATTGAGAAATTTCTAACTAAACGAACATATTATTTGAAAAATTCGAGTTTTTCATTTTTACTGTCTACTTTTGAATACTTTCCTCTAATACCTATGGGGTCAAAATGGTCATTACACCTCAAGATAAATTCTCTGAGGGGTGCACTTTCCAAAATGGGGTGACTTATGGGGAGATTTTACTCCGCTGGCACTACAGGGGCACTGCAAACGCACCTGGCGCTCAGAAACTTCTTTAGCAAAATCTGCATTGAAAAGGCTAATTGGCGCTCCTTCCCTTCTGAGCCCCGCTGTGTGCCCATACAGTGGTTTATGCCCACATATGGGGTACCGTTCTACTCAGGAGAACCTGCATTACAGATTTTGGGGTACTTTTTTTCTCTTGTTCCTTGTGAAATTGAGAAATTTCAAACTAAACCAACATATTATTGGAAAAATTCGAGTTTTTCATTTTTACTGTCTAATTTTGAATACTTTCCTCTAATACCTGTGGGATTCAAAATGCTCATCTTACCCCAAGATGAATTCTCTGAGGGGTGCACTTTCCAAAATGGGGTGACTTATTCAGGGATTTTACTCCGTTTGGCACTACAGGGGCACTGCAAACGCACCTGGCGCTCAGAAACTTCTACAGCAAAATCTGCATTGAAAAAGCTAATTGGCGCTCCCTTCCTTCTGAGCCCCGCTGTGTGCCCATGCAGTGGTTTATGCCTACATATGGGGTACCGTTGTACTCATGAGAACCTGCGTTACAAATTTTGGGGTGCTTTTTCTCTCATTTTCCTTTTTAAAATGAGAAACTTTAATCTAAACCTATATATTATTGGAAAATTTTAATTTTCCATTTTTTTTACGGTCTAATGGTGAATACTTTGCTCCAGCCCCTGTAGGGTTAAAATGCTCATTATACCCCTAGATTAATTCTTTAAGGTGTCTAGTTTCCAAAATGGGGTCACTTATGGGGGTTTCCAGTATACAAGCCTCCTAAATTAACTTAAAAAAAGAACTGGTCCCTAAAAAAATCAGTTTTGGAAACTTTCACGAAAATGTGGTAATTTGCTGATAAATTTCTAAGCCCCGTAACACCCTAAAAAAGTAAAATATGTTTATGAAATGAAGCCAGAATAAAGAGGACATATTGGTAATGTGACTTAGTAACTAATTTATGTGCTACGACTTTCTTTTTTTAGAAGCAGACAATTTCAAAGTTCATAAAATGCTAATTTTTTAAATTTTTCATGATATTTTGATGTTTTTCACAAAAAACACACAAAGTAGTGACCAAATTTTGCCACTAATATAAAGTGCCATATGTGACGAAAAAACAATCTCAGAATCGCTAGCATACGTTAAAGCATCACTGAGCTATGAGCGCATAAAGTGAGACAGGTCAGATTTTGAAAAATGAGCCTGGTCATTAAGGCCCAAATAGGCTTAGTCTTGAAGGGGTTAACAGGTGATTATAAGTGATAAGGAGTGATACAAATCTGGTGCAGAAAATAGTGATAAATAAGGTTCTGTATACTGTAACAAATTATTCTGAGATGTGATTACATATAATACACTCAGTGTGTTATACATTCATATGTGTAAAAGTATGGAGTTGGCTTCCACTTGTCACTGCTCGATCAGTAAAAGCAAAAAAAAACAGGCATAAATAGCATATACACAGTAGGTGCCCAGTCTTGAATATCTGTATCATAGACTGTCCTGGAAAAGTCCGTTGTCAGAACGTCAGATTGTAAGAAAAACTGCATTGGTCCGTAGACGTCTGAATAGTGTTCAGTCAGGTCAGTCAGGGATAAACTGGTAAGGAGTGATGTTTCCAAACAGGACAGCAGAAAGGGACATTCATTTTTAATGGTTAAAAATAAAGGTTGTTTCCCATGCAGACAATGTGTGAGCTGCACATACATGCAGAGAGGCATGTTTATACATCCTGATACCGGCAGGACTTAAAATATCAAATTTTATCTTACCTGCACTTCCAGCTGGGTTGTGTATGTGCTGTGGTGCCCATGTAGCTGTTATACGTGGGTGAGACAACCTGGGACATGCGAACACGGTTAAACCAGCATAGATATTCCATCCGTAGCCAGAAGAAAGACTTGCCTGTTCCTAAACATTTTACTGAGAAGGGACACTGCGAGAAAGATTTACAATTCATGATTATTGATCATATTCCTTCTCCTAAGAGGGGAGGGGACAGAATCACTATGCTGAAAAAGGGAATTACTCTGGATTCATAAACTAAATACACTTCAGCCCAATGGCCTTAATGTTGAATTTAAAATAACAACAAAAATGTACAAATGATGGCTTGCTGTATAGTGGGAGCAGGGCCGCCATCAGGAATTTCGGGGCCCCATACAACCAAAGTGTCTGGGCCCCCCACATTAATAAAAAAAAAAATAGTGTGTTCGCCCCACGCCTTGCTGGGAGGTATAATTTGGTTCCGATCAATTCTAGAGAACTGGCTCATATACCCCATTTTCCCCAGTGGCTTAAAATGTAACCTCTGTTATACAGTTATAAAATTGTAGAAACTAAATGTGAACAAGGTGCAATTTAAATGTCACCATACAGACACTTACTTGTATAGCTGCCTCTTGTGCTCTGTATGCAGTGCGTTATATTCACCCCTGCAACGTACAACTTATAGCGTGTCTACAAGCCCAGCGGGGCTCATTATGATGGAGACTAAAACTTATACAAGAGTGGGGTAGGGGTTCCCCTGTATTCAGAATGCTGTTGAGTACTAGGCAATGCCCCGTTTGGGGTTATTGAATTTCGAGGGTCTGGGGGGCTGTTTGATTTGTATATGTTCACCAATAATAATGCCCCCAGAGGTGCCCCCATACACTAATAATGCCCCCAGAGGTGCCCCCATATACTAATAATGCCCCCAGAGGTGCCCCCATACACTAATAATGCCCCCAGAGGTGCCCCCATATACTAATAATGCCCCCAGAGGTGCCCCCATACACTAATAATGCCCCCAGAGGTGCCCCCATATACTAATAATGCCCCCAGAGGTGCCCCCATATACTAATAATGCCCCCAGAGGTGCCCCCATACACTAATAATGCCCCCAGAGGTGCCCCCATACACTAATAATGCCCCCAGAGGTGCCCCCATATACTAATAATGCCCCCAGAGGTGCCCCCCAAGAACTAATAATGCCCCCAGAGGTGCCCCCATATACTAATAATGCCCCCGGAGGTGCCCCCATGAACTAATAATGCCCCCAGAGGTGCCCCCATATACTAATAATGCCCCCAGAGGTGCCCCCATACACTAATAATGCCCCCAGAGGTGCCCCCATGAGCTAATAATGCCCCCAGAGGTGCCCCCATATACTAATAATGCCCCCAGAGGTGCCCCCATACACTAATAATGCCCCCAGAGGTGCCCCCATGAGCTAATAATGCCCCCAGAGGTGCCCCCATATACTAATAATGCCCCCAGAGGTGCCTCCATGAGCTAATAATGCCCCCAGAGGTGCCCCCATATACCAATAATGCCCCCAGAGGTGCCCCCATGAGCTAATAATGCCCCCAGAGGTGCCCCCATATACTAATAATGCCCCCAGAGGTGCCTCCATGAGATAATAATGCCCCCAGAGGTGCCCCCATGAGCTAATAATGCCCCCAGAGGTGCCCCCATATACTAATAATGCCCCCAGAGGTGCCCCCATGAACTAATAATGCCCCCAGAGGTGCCCCCATATACTAATAATGCCCCTAGAGGTGCCCCCATACACTAATAATGCCCCCAGAGGTGCCCCCATGAGCTAATAATGCCCCCAGAGGTGCCCCCATATACCAATAATGCCCCCAGAGGTGCCCCCATATACTAATAATGCCCCCAGAGGTGCCCCCATATACTAATAATGCCCCCAGAGGTGCCCCCATGAACTAATAATGCCCCCAGAGGTGCCCCCATATACTAATAATGCCCCCAGAGGTGCCCCCATATACTAATAATGCCCCCAGAGGTGCCCCCATACACTAATAATGCCCCCAGAGGTGCCCCCATATACTAATAATGCCCCCAGAGGTGCCCCCATATACTAATAATGCCCCCAGAGGTGCCCCCATATACTAATAATGCCCCCAGAGGTGCCCCCATGAACTAATAATGCCCCCAGAGGTGCCCCCATATACTAATAATGCCCCCAGAGGTGCCCCATATACTAATAATGCCCCCAGAGGTGCCCCCCATGAACTAATAATGCCCCCAGAGATGCCCCCATACACTAATAATGCCCTCAGAGGTGCCCCCCCATGAACTAATAATTCCCCCAGAGGTGCCCCCATATAGTAACATAGTAACATAGTAACATAGTAAATAAGGTTGAAAGAAGACAAGAGTCCATCAGGTTCAACCTAGGAGAATCCTACTGTGTTGATCTAGGAAGGCGAAAAACCCCTATGGGGCAGAAGACAACCGCCCCACCACATGGAGAAACTCCCCCCCTCCCCCCCTCCCCCCCCCCCCCCCCCCCCGACTGCAATGGCAACCAGAACAATACCCGGATCAACGTATCACCAGAAATCTAATGCCCATAACTTGTTATATTATATTGTTCAAGAAAAGTATCAAGTCCTCCCTAGTGCTAATATGCTAATAATGCCCCCCAGAGGTGCCCCCATATACTAATAATGCCCCCAGAGGTGCCCCTATACACTAATAATGCCCCCAGAGGTGCCCCCCATGAACTAATAATGCCCCCAGAGGTGCCCCCATATGCTAATAATGCCCCCATATACTAATAATGCCCCCAGAGGTGCCCCTATACACTAATAATGCCCCCAGAGGTGCCCCCCATGAACTAATAATGCCCCCAGAGGTGCCCCTAAAAAAACAAACATCCTACTCACCTAATCCGCGCTGTGCAGGCAGCAGCTCTTCCTATTCTTCGGGCTCCATCTTGCGAGCCGCAGGGACGGGACTTCCGGCAGGCGTGATGACGTCACATGATCACGCCTGCCGGAGAGGTCACGGCCCGGCCTCCCATAGGCTGCTGGTATGAAGTGCCGGCAGCCAGGCCTGTATTTAGAGTTTATGCTGCCCTAGGCACTTTGCACGCTGAGGCGCCCCCCCCCCCATTACTGTACATGCATGGTATATACCCTGGCACTTGGGTGTCGCTCTGCTTGATGCCCGCTGTTCTCATCAAACAAATGTGATGGAGGAAGGAAGGAGGCCGGGGACGTCTTAGTTTGGGGGCCGCTTCTGTCCAGTGTCGGACTGGGGGACCTGGGGCCACCAATATAGAACCAGTGAGACACGACATGCTGACCCGCTCCTTTCCTGAATTCATCTGTATTTGTGACAAATCCCTACATTTATACAGCTCTCAGGGTATGCTGGGAGTTGTAGTCTCTGAGAGGACAACCCTGTAATAAATCACTGTGTGCAGAGGCTGCTGGTGGCTGCAATCTGTGGGTGACAACCATTAGCCCTGAAGGTCCAGCAATACATCTGTCTACACTGTACTACAACTCCCAGCATACTCTGAGGGCTGCAGACTGTCAATACATGCTGGGAGTTGTAGTGTCTGCAGCTGTTGTAGTTGGGTCCTATACACTGGATGCTTTGTGGCATATAAGAATACAAAGATCTGTGGGGGCTCAGTGCAGGGAAGTGACCCCAGAACATCACTAATAGGGGATAGAACAAAACATCTACCACTATCCCCTATTAGTGATGTTCTGGGGTCACGTCCCTGCACTGAGCCCCCACAGATCTATGTATTCTTATATGCCACAAAGTATCCAGTGTATAATGCACCTAGGACCCAACTACAACAGCTGCAGGCACTACAACTCCCAGCATGTACTGACAGTCTGCAGCCCTCAGCATATGCTGGGAGTTGTAGTGCCTGCGGCTGTTGTAGTTGGGTTTAAAAGTTTAAAAGTTTGCGCTAGTGTACTATAGTGACCGCGGGGCTGTGTCAGTATACTACCGCAAACAATACACTGACCCATTTAGACCCCAATGGTACACAGGCTCTGCACACTATAGAAGTGATTACAGTGCAGTTACTAATGACTCACAGGTGACGTCTTCTCCGATTGCCGTCGCTTCTTGCTTTCTTCTCCATCTGGCGCAGCAATCAAGAAGACTTCTCCGACCACAACTAGTCTGCAAGCAGGCAGCTGGGGGTGACTGGGGAAGGGAGGCAGCTGGGGGTGGCAGGGGAAGGGAGGCAGCTGGGGGTGACTGGGGAAGGGAGGCAGCTGGGGGTGGCAGGGGAAGCCAATGGGGTGAAGGGGAGACGCTGGGGTGACAGGGGGAAGGAGAGCAGCTGGGGTGACGGGGAGGGGGAGCAGCTAGGGGTGGCAGGGGGAGAATCTGGGGAGGCAGAGGGAGCAGCTGGGGGCAGGGGGAGTAGATGGGGGCAGGAGGAGCAGATGGGGGGCAGGGGGAGCAGCTGGGGTGAGAGGGGCAGGGGTAGTAGATGGGGGCAGGGGGAGCAGCTGGGGTGAGAGGGGCAGGGGGAGCAGCTGGGGGGGCAGAGGGAGCAATGTGGGGCAGAGGGATCAGCTCGGGGGCAGCAGCTGGGGTGGCAGGGGGAGTAGATGGGGGGCAGGAGGAGCAGCTGGGGTGGCAGGCAGGGGGAGCAGATAGGGGGCAGCTAAGGTGGCAGGGAAAAGATTGGGCAGCTGGGGTGGCAGGGGGAGAAGATGGGGGACAGGCGGAGGAGCAGATGGGGCAGGGGGAGAAGATGGGGGGCAGGAGGAGCAGCTAGGGGGCAGGGAGAGCAGCTGGGGGTGCTGGTGGAGAGGCTAGGGGGTGCAGGAGGAGAGGCTGGGGGGTGCTGACAGAGAGGCTGGGGGGTGCTGACAGAGAGGCTGGGGGGTGCTGACAGAGAGGCTGGGGGGGTGCTGACGGAAAGGCTGGGGGAGAGGCTGGGGGTGCAGGAGGGTAGGCTAGGGGGAGAGGTTGTGGGGTGCAGGAGGAGAGGCTTTGGGGTGCAGGAGGAGAGGCTGTGGGGTGCAAGAGGAGAGGCTGTGGGGTGCAGGAGGAGAGGCTGGAGGAGAGGCTGGGGGTGCAGGAGAAGAGGCTGTGGGAGAGGCTGTGGGGTGCAGGAGGAGAGGCTGAGGGGTGCAGGAGAAGAGGCTGGGTGAGGCTGTGGGGTGCAGGAGGAGAGGCTGTGGGGTGCAGGAGAAGAGGCTGGGGGAGAGGCTGTGGGGTGCAGGAGGAGAGGCTGGGGGTGCAGGAGGAGAGGCTGGGGGGTGCAGGAGGAGAGGCTGGGGGTTGCAGGAGGAGAGGCTGGGGGGTACAAGAGGAGAGGCTGGAGGGGGTACAGGAGGGGAGGTACAGGAGGAGAGGCTGGAGGGGGGGGTACAGGAGGAGAGGCTGGAGGGGGGTACAGGAGGAGAGGCTGGAGGGGGGGTACAGGAGGAGAGGCTGGAGGGGGTACAGGAGGAGGGGTACAGGAGGAGAGGCTGGAGGGGGGGTACAGGAGGAGAGGCTGGAGGGGGGGTACAAGAGGAGAGGCTGGAGGGGGGGTACAGGAGGAGAGGCTGGAAGGGGGTTGCAGGAGGAGAGGCTGGGGGGTGCAGGAGGAGAGGCTGGGGGGTGCAGGAGGAGAGGCTGTGGGGTGCAGGAGGAGAGGCGGGGGGGTGCAAGAGGAGAGGCTGGAGGGGGTACAGGAGGGGGGGTACAGGAGGAGAGGCTGGAAGGGGGTACAGGAGGAGAGGCTGGAAGGGGGGTGCAGGAGGAGAGGCTGGAGGGGGGGTAGAGGAGGAGCAGCTGGGGGAGAGGCTGTGGGGTGCAGGGGGTGAGGCTGAGGGGTACAGGAGGAGAGGCTAGAGGAGGTACAGGAGGAGAGGCTGGGGGTGCAGGAGGAAAGGCAGGGGGGTACAAGAGGAGAGGCTGGAGGGGGTACAGGAGGGGGGGGGTACAGGAGGAGAGGCTGAAGGGGGGGTACAGGAGGAGAGGCTGGAGGGGGGGTACAGGAGGAGAGGCTGAAGGGGGGGTACAGGAGGAGAGGCTGGAGGGGGGGTACAGGAGGAGAGGCTGGAGGGGGTACAGGAGGAGGAGTACAGGAGGAGAGGCTGGAGGGGGGGTACAGGAGGAGAGGCTGGAGGGGGGGTACAGGAGGAGAGGCTGGAGGGGGGTACAAGAGGAGAGGCTGGAGGGGGGGTACAGGAGGAGAGGCTGGAGGGGGGGTACAGGAGGAGAGGCTGGAGGGGGGGTACAGGAGGAGAGGCTGGAGGGGGGGTACAGGAGGAGAGGCTGGAGGGGGGGTACAAGAGGAGAGGCTGGAGGGGGGAGTCCAGGAGGAGAGGCTGGAGGGGGGGCACAGGAGGAGAGGCTGGAGGGGGGGTACAGGAGGAGAGGCTGGAGGGGGGGTACAGGAGGAGAGGCTGGAGGGGGTACAGGAGGAGGGGTACAGGAGGAGAGGCTGGAGGGGGGGTACAGGAGGAGAGGCTGGAGGGGGGGTACAAGAGGAGAGGCTGGAGGGGGGGTACAGGAGGAGAGGCTGGAGGGGGGGTACAAGAGGAGAGGCTGGAGGGGGGGTACAGGAGGAGAGGCTGGAGGGGGGTACAGGAGGAGAGGCTGGAGGGGGGTACAGGAGGAGGCGCTGGAGGGGGGGTACAGGAGGAGAGGCTGGAAGGGGGTTGCAGGAGGAGAGGCTGGGGTGTGCAGGAGGAGAGGCTGGGGGGTGCAGGAGGAGAGGCTGTGGGGTGCAGGAGGAGAGGCGGGGGGGGGTACAAGAGGAGAGGCTGGAGGGGGTACAGGAGGGGGGGTACAGGAGGAGAGGCTGGAAGGGGGTACAGGAGGAGAGGCTGGAAGGGGGGTGCAGGAGGAGAGGCTGGAGGGGGGGTTGAGGAGGAGAGGCTGGGGGAGAGGCTGTGGGGTGCAGGGGGTGAGGCTGAGGGGTACAGGAGGAGAGGCTGTGGTGTGCAGGAGGAGAGGCTGTGGGGTGCAGGAGGAGAGGCTAGAGGAGGTACAGGAGGAGAGGCTGGGGGTGCAGGAGGAGAGGCTGGAGGGGGGTACAGGAGGAGAGGCTGGAGGGGGTACAGGAGGAGGGGTACAGGAGGAGAGGCTGGAGGGGGGGGGGTACAGGAGGAGAGGCTGGAGGGGGGGTACAGGAGGTGAGGCTGGAGGGGGGGTACAGGAGGAGAGGCTGGAGGGGGGGTACAGGAGGAGAGGCTGGAGGGGGGGTACAGGAGGAGAGGCTGGAGGGGGGGTACAGGAGGAGAGGCTGGAGGGGGGGGTACAGGAGGAGAGGCTGGAGGGGGGTACAGGAGGAGAGGCTGGAGGGGGGGTACAGGAGGAGAGGCTGGAGGGGGGGTACAGGAGGAGAGGCTGGAAGGGGGGGTACAGGAGGAGAGGCTGGGGGAAGAGGGAGCGGCCGGGGGAGCAGAGGCAGGTGAGGCAGGTGAGGCAGGTGAGGCAGGCCCCCCTTCCCATGCAGCTTTGGTCCGGTGAGCTTCCGGCACACGCTGCCTCTATCACTGGCCGGAAGCTCACAGCTGCAGCCCCGCGGTCCAGGAACTTCTCTCCTGCTCGGCGCGATGACGTCACGTGCGCCGCTGCCGAGCAGGAGAGAAGGACCGCAGGGCTGCAGCTGTGAGCTTCCGGCCAGTGATAGAGGCAGCGTGTGCCGGAAGCTCACCTCAACCCCCCCCCCCCAGGTGGCAAGGGGGGCCGTGCTGGTCCCCCTAGCGTAGCGGTCGGGGGGGGGGGGGCGCGGCGGCCGCTGGGCCCGCCGGGCCCCTTCCCATGTCTCTTAGCGTCCGGGCCCCATACGGCAGTACCGGTTGTACTGCCCTATCGGCGGCCCTGAGTGGGAGTGTGTCCAGCAACCTCATAATACTTGCCTTAGAAGCTCTGTTATACCTTTTTACTTATATCCTTTCTCTTTTTCTTTTATTACAGATATTATGGAACACGGCGGAGGAGGCTAACCGCAAATCACTGCTGAAGTCAGTAGGAACATGTTCACATTGAGCAAGGGATTCAGCCGTTTGTTCTATATTACGTGGGTGGAGGGGTGATCACTTTTTAGCATATAGGTTTGGGCGACCTCACCGGGTATCTCCTGAGGCACACTGTGGTCTTAGTTGAGATAGGCGTTGTAATGAGTGCTATGTGCCTTTGAATTTCGGGGGCGCATGGCTCTCAAGCCGGATAACCTGCTACTTAAAGGAAGGAGTTCCGAGATTTACCCCTCTGACCTGACTGAACACTATTCAGACGTCTACGGACCAATGCAGTTTTTCTTACAATCTGACGTTCTGACAACGGACTTTCCCTGAGGATTATCTCACAGTGACTTTTCCAGGACAGTCTATGATACAGATATTCAAGACTGGGCACCTACTGTGTATATGCTATTTATGCCTGTTTTTTTTTGCTTTTACTGATCGAGCAGTGACAAGTGGAAGCCAACTCCGCCGTCTGATTTTAAATATACTTTTACACATATGAATGTATAACACACTGAGTGTATTATATGTAATCACATCTCAGAATAATTTGTTCAGTATACAGAACCTTATTTATCACTATTTTCTGCACCAGATTTGTATCACTCCTTATCACTTCTAATCACCTGTTAATCATGATTTGCTACACACTATAAAAGGATATGAGTTACTGTTTGTATTTGCTTGAGAAAGGTCTCGAGATGAGACTGAAACGTTGCACTTGCTTTTTGATGTACCAATAAATACCACAAGTTTTTTCACTATACGGATGTGCCGCAAAATTCTTGGATTTTTTTAGTTGGAGATTTAATCCAATCTCCGTTGATAGACACTCCAGCACTGAAACTGGGAGTGCGCTCTATTGTGGACATTATCTATCTATCTGTCTATCTATCTATCTATCTATCTATCTATCTATCTATCTATCTATCTATCTCCTATCTATCTATCTATCTATCTATCTCCTATCTATCTATCTATCTATCTATCTATCTATCTATCTATCTATCTATCTATTATTTATCTATCTATCTATCTATCTATCTATCTATCTCCTATCTATCTATCTATCTATCTATCTATCTATCTATCTATCTATCTCCTATCTATCTATCTATCTATCTATCTCCTATCTATCACCCCACACACATATAACATATGACACTATATAGGCGTTATTGTTATTACACACAATGTCAATGCCCTCAAGTAACATTTTAAAAAAGTAAACCATTGCCTCCCTAAGAAACATCGCTCGATCTCGCACCACCTGTATTTCAGACACGCATTAGGAGAACTATGTCAGCAGAAAGCTTTTTGTTGGCTGTTGACGTTGAATGGGGGCGGCCTTCATACCATCCATAAACAGTTTGCATTGTCCGCTCCTCAAATCCTTTCCTGTTTTTGGGGCAGTGATTTCCTCTTCAGTGTGGGACGCTTTATTTATAGAACAGAGAGGGATCTTAGCTTATAAAAACTTCTGCAGGTAATAAAAGAACGCCACTTATCTGATCTACACCATTCTGTTACCCAGCGTAATTGGTGTTTTATAGTAACTGGTCCATGCAAAGCCTAACAGGTCCGCACTGACAGGGTTTTCTCAAGAAAGTCTTATAAACTAAGGCAAACAATGCAACGGGCCACATTTACTAAGACTGTCGCTTTCCATGCTAGTCAAAGAGACAGATAAAGTGTTTGCCTTAAATTTATTACAAGACATGCGCCTCCTTCTATGGTTGACCTTTTTCGACCTACGTTATGAGCTATGAATTGTTATGACATTTTTTTTGGAGTTAAAGGGGTAGTTCACAAAAAAAAATCTTTTAGATCAACTGGTGCCATAAAGTGCCAGAGATTTGTAATTTACTTCTTTAAAAAGAAAATTTCAAGTCTTCCAGTACTTATTAGCAGCTGCAAGTGGTGTATTCTTTCCAGTCTGACACATTACTCTCTGCTGCCACCTCTGTCCACGTCAGGAAATGTCCAGAGCAGTAACAAAATGCCCATAGAAAAAGAATACCATTTCCTGCAGGACATACAGTAGCTGATAAGTAATGGAAGACATGAGATTTTTTAAATAGAAGTAAATTACAAATCTATATAACTTTCTGGCAAGAGTTGATTTGGAAGAAAAAAAATGTTTTGGTGAACAACCCCTTTAAGTAAATATGGTAATGTTTCCCCTGATCTAAGAATGAAATCATTATGGATTATTCCTCCTGGCTTGATGTCATATTATAGATCAGGGCTTCTCAAACTTTTTGTTCTCAGGCCTCACCTGGTCATACATGTTGATG
Source organism: Dendropsophus ebraccatus (assembly GCF_027789765.1). NCBI lineage: Eukaryota > Metazoa > Chordata > Amphibia > Anura > Hylidae > Dendropsophus > Dendropsophus ebraccatus. The sequence continues at coordinate 19,919,723 of NC_091457.1, read as the reverse complement.
TTGGGTCCTCACTAACAAACACATACTACTACGCCATGCCATATAGTGCACATAATATCCTAGAACAAATCAGCACTAAAGTGCGGAAATAAGTACTGCTCCACCTGTAGTAACATCACATTAAAACAATAAATACTTCCCCCTGTATTTGCCCAACACCACAGTGCAGCAATAAGTACTGCTCCACCTGTAGTAAGCTAACACCACATTGCAGCAATACATACTGCTCCACCTGTAGTAAAACACCAACACAGTCCCGACATACATAGTCAATGGCGGATTATAATGTAGGCGGTTTGGGCGGCCGCCCGGGGCCCGAGGCTCCGGGGGGGCCCATGCCGCGCCGCCCACATTATAATGCCGCCCGGGAGGCCCGGCCCGCCACTGCACTCTTGTGACCGCAAGCATTGTTTCGCTTGCGGTCACAAGAGTCTCCGGCTGCCTCCGTCTGATGCGCGGCTGCCGGGGGTGTCCGGTCCTCTCCCCGGCAGCGCGCGCATCACACAGCTCCTAGTGCCGCCTGGGGCCCTGACTTCTGGTACTGGGAGCGCACGTACCGGAAGTCAGGGCCCAGGCGGCACTAGGAGCTGTGTGACGCGCGCGCTGCCGGGGAGAGGACCGGACACCCCCGGCAGCCGCGCATCAGACGGAGAGAGGATCGACGGGGGAACGCAGGGTAGGTGAGTTGTATTTTGTTATTTTTGTGTTATTTACTCACTGGGGGGCATCTATAAGGGGGGAGGGGGGAGAGGGGGACCATCTATAAGGGAGGGGGGAGAGGGGGACCATCTATAAGGGGGGGAAGAGGGGGACCATCTATAAGGGGGGGAAGAGGGGGACCATCTATAAGGGGGGGAGAGGGGGACCATCTATAAGGGGGGGAAGAGGGGGACCATCTATAAGGGGGGGAGAGGGGGACCATCTATAAGGGGGGGAAGAGGGGGACCATCTATAAGGGGGGGAGAGGGGGACCATCTATAAGGGGGGGAAGAGGGGGACCATCTATAAGGGGGGGAAGAGGGGGACCATCTATAAGGGAGGGCGGAGAGGGGGACTATCTATAAAGGGGGGGGGGGAGAGGGGGACCATCTATAAGGGAGGGGGAGAGGGGGACCATCTATAAGGGAGGGGGGAGAGGGGGACCATCTATGAGGGAGGGGGGAGAGGGGGACCATCTATAAGGGGGAAAAGGAGGACCAGCTATAAGGGGGGAGAGGGAAGAGGGGGACCAGCTATAAGGGGGGAAAGGAGGACCAGCTATAAGGGGGGACAGGGAAGAGGGGGACGGACGAGCTATAGGGGGGAAAGAGGGGGACCATCTATAAGGGGGGAAGAGGGGGACCATCTATAAGGGGGGAAAGAGGGGGACCATCTATAAGGGGGGAAAGAGGGAGACCATCTATAAAGGGGGAAAGAGGGAGACCATCTATAAAGGGGGACTATCTCCTATAGGATTAGCACCCTCCTCTCCTGACATCCTCTGTGCTGCTTGGACCTCTCCTATAAGATCAGCACCCTCTTCTCCTGACATCCTCTGTGCTGCTGTGACCTTGGGGGGGGGCAACATCAGGGGACCAGGTGAGGTGGCGATATGTTTATTGGGGGCAGTGGAGGTGGGGTGGGCAATGCTTACTGGGGGTAGCAGCAAGGGACCAAACATTATGTTTATTGGGGCCAGCAGGGAGGGGAGGCAGGCAGGCAGTGTTTATTGGGGACAGTGGGGGGGGGGGGGGGGGGGGGGGACGGGGACGCAGTAGCAGATTATAATGTGGGCGAATTGACTGGGGGGGGGGGGGCCCAGGTTGGGTGGACAGCCCGGGGCCCAGGGTACATTTAATCCGCCACTGTACATAGTGCTCCACCTGCAGTAACCAAACACCACATACTGCTCCAACTGTAAACCAGCACCACATTGCAGCACTCCTGTTTCCATAACCCACCCCTCTACTTACCTGGGGGTTTAGATAATACATAATACACAGCTTAGAGACAAGATCCAGCAAAGCTGTCAGGGTGACTGTATGACTGTATATTAGTCAGTTATATGCCTTGGGGTTATTGTTATTTCAAGGGGTACTCCAGCAAAATTCTTTTTCTTTCAAATCAACTGGTTTCAGAAAGTTATACATATTTCTAAATAACTTCTATTTAAAAATCTTGGGTGCTCCAGTACTTATCAGCTGCTGTATACCCTGTAGGAAGTGATGTATTATTTTCAGTGTGAAACACTGCTCTCTGCTGCCACCTCAGGAACTGTTTAGAACAAATCTCCAAATCCCTATAGAAAACCTCTCCTGCTCTGGACAGTTCCTGACATGGACACAGGTAGCAGCAGAGAGCACTGTGTCACACTGGTAAGAATGTACCATTTCCGCACGACATACAGCAGTTGATAAGTACTGGAAGACTTTAAAATGGAAGTAAATTACAATTCTGTATAATGCTGCGTTTACACGTAACGATTATTGTGCGAATTTGCACGATAACGAATTCGAACGATAATCATACATGTAAAGGCAGCGAACGATCAAACGACGAGCGAGAAATCGTTCTTTTTGATCTCTGAACATGTTCTCAAATTGTCATTGATCGTTCACAAAAAATTCGCAGATCGTTCCGTGTGAACAGTCGTTTGCCGATTTGACCAATGTGTGAGATAGGCTTAAGCGATCGCAAAACGAATCTTCCGTACGATATATCGTACCGTCTAAATGCTGACCTGCAAGTGTCCCTGTAAGTGTGATAGGAACCTCCACTTGCATAATACTGACTGCGCCATATAAATAATGTAAGCTATGTGCAGTACATATTAATCCCTACTGGAATGAATGATAATGAGTGACGCCTTTTACGTCTTATTGGGCCAGTCCTTGCTTGTAGTTCTTGTGTTGTCCTAGTTTTAATCATCACGGCACATACGCTCTCAGATAAGGAGGTTTTCTGCAGGGTCAGTAATGAAATTTTCCTGTAACCTTTCTCCCTCTTCCTTCCTTTGAATTTCCTTCAAATTCTTCCAGATAAACAGGAGTGACTTGAAGACACGGAATCCTAATGCAACTAACGTGTCCTAATGGATGAGCTCATGTAAGGGAGGTTTCACACACAGCCTTTCGTAGACGTTTCTCATTCAGTTTTTGAAGCCAAAGCCAGAAAGGGATTTAAAGGGGTACTTTAGAGGGGGAAAAAATCAAATTGACTGGTGCAATGAAGTTACACAGATTTTTATTTAAAATAGTCAAGTCTTCTAGTACTTATCAGCTGCTGTATGCGCTGCGTAAAGTGGTATATTCTTTCTAGTCTGACAAAGCGCTCTCTGCTGCCACCTCTCTCCATGTCAGGAACTGTCCAGAGCAGTAGGAAATTCTACTCTTCTACTCTGGACACTTCCTGATGCAGACATAGGTGGCAGCAGGGAGCATCATGACATACAGCATCTGATAAGTACTGGAAGACTTGAGGTTTTTTTTTTTAAACAGAAGTAATTTATTAATCTATATAACACTTGACTAGAAATGTTTTTTGTTTTTTTCTACAGAGCATCTCTTTAAGAACCCTGGAATTTTACTTTTTTTTTTTTTTTTTTGCTTTTGTCTGCTATAACACTTTTAGTTTTCCATCTACAGGGTTGCAAAAAGACTTTTTTTTTTGTTGTTTGTTTTTTTGTAGGCAAACTATACTTTGTAACCCCATCATCTGGTTGGTACGATTACAACAATGCCCAATGTGCTTGGTTCTAATCATCGTTTACTTCTGAAATTTAAAAGAAAATATTTAAAGATTAAAGGGGTACTTCACTCAAACTTAATTTTTGATACGATGCTGCCCATGGTTAGACTAACATTTCCTTTCATACTTATTATCTTTTTAGTCTCCTCCCCCCAGTTTTGAGCTGCTGCTTTCAGCTGAAGACACAAAAAACAGTGTGTGAGCTTTTCTCTCCCCCTCCCTTCTGAGACAGCTGAGGAAAACAAGTCCCTGACTGGCTTTATCTGCAACATTGTAGCTTCTTTATAATTCTTTATATTTTTTTAATCCTGGATAACCGCTTTAAAAAACAAACGACTAATTTCTATGTCCACTTTCCTGTTACAAGAGAAAGGATTAATCATGTAAACTAGATTTTTGCTCGTTCACCTTTTGCTTATTTATGTACAGTATTTTATTTCCTATGTTTGAACTGTAATGTCAGTCATATCCTAGGTTAGCATTTCGGTGGAATGAATAATTTTCCTGCCAAATGGTCACCCAAGCGCCACCGGCTAACGTATTTGTTCCTGGCCTCCAGTATTTCACGTGGATTTTGTTATTAATGATTAATGCCTTTTGTCATTTGATGTTAATAATTCTTTTTTAACCACATTGTATCCCATTCAATCCAAGTGTACAAATAGTTTCTCATTTTCTTATCTATAATACACCTGCGCCATCTGTTCACCTTTTTTGTTCTTAAACCCTCAGATTTGAATCCTCAAAAACTATACTGAGAAAACAACAACCTTTATTACAAGTCTGCTAACGGAGTACAACAGGACATGACTAGAATGAATAAGACTAGAGTTTCTCCTATTTAGAACAGACTACTGTTTTTTTTTGTTTTTTTTTTGTGTGTTTTTTTTAGTTCATAAAGGGAACCATTCACCACGTGGCCCCAGGCAGAAACTGACATACAGTGACATAAAGGTCAATATACTTACCACATCGCTCCCGGTCCCGTCCCGGATCCCGTTGTTGACACGGAGAAATCTCCGATTCTTCTTCTCGCGCCCATTATGGTAATGAGCGCCGCAGTCCAGCCTTCTCCCCGCCTCCGACACTTGATTGACGCCGGGTCTCCTTCCTCCTCGTCTTCTTTCTTCTCGCCGGATCCCGCGCCGGCGCAGTGAAGGTCGTTTTCGGCGCATGTGCAGTTCACAATTGAAGCCGCTCCGCAGCTTCACTGTTTACTGCGCGTGCGCCGATTGTCTCGAGCACGTATCCTGTTTACCGTGCAGGCGCAGAAGAGGTGACGAGACCATCGCAGCGGCGCCTGCGCGGGAATTCGTCAGAAGACTGAAGACGTCAATCAAGTTCCAGGAGGCGTGGATGGGCGGCAACGAGAAGAGGACCTCATGAATAAGTTGGACTCGTCCGTCGTTTCCTATGGACGTTGGACTCATCTCGGCTCATTACCATAATGGGCGCGAGAAGAAGAATCAGCGATTTCTCCGTGTCAACGGGATCCGGGACGGGACCGGGAGCGATGTGGTAAGTATAATGACCTTTATGTCACTGTATGTCAGTTTCTCCCTGGGGCCACGGGGTGAATGGTTCCCTTTAAACTGGTCATTCGGAATTAACAAGCAGAAAGAAAAGCAAAAAGTAGCTGTCAGAGCTTTCATACCTGCAGAAAAACCTGATGGACAACAAAAGTATTGTGATGATTCCCTGGTATATATATAGAAAGGCATACGTCCATTCCGTTCAGCCTATTACCCTATGATGACGATCCAGATTAAGACTATAAGGGACGATTAACGTGCGGAAAATCGTTGTATCGTTCGAATTTAAACAATCGTCCTGTGTTATGCTGCGTTTACACGAAACTATTATTGTTTGAATTTTCTCAATAACGATCGCATTTGAGCGATAATCGTTTAGTGTAAACACAGAAAACCATCAAGCAACGAGCGAGAAATCGTTCATTTTGATCTTTCAACATATTCTTAAATCGTTGTTCGTTAAAAACTCGCAGATCGCTTTGTGTAAACAGTCTTTCAAATATTTAATCAAAATATTTTTGCATTTTCGTTTTTTCCTCCTTGTGCTTCAAAGGCCATAGCAGTTGCATTTTTCCACCTAGAAACCCACATGAGCCCTTAATTTTTGCGCCACTAATTGTACTTTGCAATGACAGGCTGTATTTTTTCATAAAGTACACTGCAAAACCAGAAAAAAAAATGTGTGGTGAAATGAAAAAAAAAAACACACATTTTTTTTATTTGGATTTTTTTTGTTTTTACACCCTGGGGTAAAGCTGTCTTATTATATATGTTCCTCAAGTCATTACGATTACAACGATATGTAACATGTATAACTTTTATTTTATTTGATGGCCTGTAAAAAATTAAAACCATTGTTAACAAATATATGTTCCTTAAAATCGCTCCATTCCCAGGCTTATAGCGCTTTTATCCTTTGGTCTATGGGGCTGTGTGAGATGCCATGAGATTGTCATGTTTACTTTCTATCGGTACCTTGATTGTGCATGTTCGACTTTTTGATCGCTTTTTACCGCAATTTTCTGGATTTGATGTGATCAAAAATCATCAATTTTGCACTTTGGCGGGTTTTCACGCTTACGCCGTTTACTGTGGGAGATCAGGAATGTAATAATTTAATAGATCAGGCGATTACGCACGTGGCGATACCAAATATGTGTTTGTTTATTTATTTATTTATTTGTATTTATAAAATATGAAAAGGGGGGTGATTCAGACTTTTATTAGGGGAGGGGATTTTTTATTGATGAAAAAAACTTTTTTTTTAATTTTTTCAACTTTAACTTTTAGTTCCCCTGGGGGACTTTTATTATTACTGCAGTGATCTCTATGAGAGATCACTGCAGTATACTTACAATACACTGATCAATGATCAATCAGTGTTTGATTGCTTAGGGCTGCTGCAGCCAGAAGCAATCTATTGCCGAGCCGGGATCAGTGTCATACAGACGCTGAGGCCCGGCCCGAGTAGGAAGAAGGGATCGCCCCTCCACCCACCTTCAAACAATTTACAATAATGCTCGTCTATCAGGTTATTTAAATCCCTTATGGTGCGTTTACACGAAACGATAATTGGCCCGATCGTACTATTAACGATGTCGGAGTAATGATTTTTTTTTCATAACGATCAGCGTTTAGACGGTACGATATATCGTACGGAAAAATCGTTTTGCGATCGCGTGCCCGCAGCCCGGCCCGACCGCTGTCCGGCCCTCCGCTCGCAGCCCGGCCCCCTGCACCGGCTCGATCGCCACCCCCGCCCCTCTGATCGCCACCGCAGCTCCGATTGCCCCCCGCCGGCCCGCGAGCATACGTTACCTGCTCCGCGCAGCAGGTCTTCCGACATCCCCGGCTTCGCTCTTCAGTGCACTGATTGGCTGAAGAGGGGAGCGGGGAATTTCAAACGGCTCCTCTTCAGCCAATCAGTGCTGCAGAGGAGCACTGATTGGCTGAAGAGGAGGCGTTTGAAATTCCTGGCTCCCCTCTTCAGCCAATCAGTGCACTGAAGAGCGGAGTCGGGGATGTCGGAAGACCTGCTGCACGGAGCAGGTAACGTATGCTTGCGGGCCGGTGGGGGCGATCGGAGCGGCGGCGGGGGTGTGGCGATCGGAGCCGCGGCGGGGGGTGGCGTATGACGATCGGAGCGGCGGCGGGGCGACCGGAGCGGCGGCGGGCGGCCGAAGCGGCAGTGGTGGCGATCAGAGCGGCAATCGAGCCGGCGCAGGGGGCTGCGGATGAGCGGGGGACAGGGCTGTGAGCAGGGGGCCGGGCGGGGCTGCGGCCGGCCGGACTATCGCGCGACGACTGTTTACACAAAACGGTCGGCGAATTTTTTGCGAACGACGAACGACGATTTGATGACATGTTGAAAGATCAAAACGAACGATTTCTCGTTTGTCGTTTGCTGCGTTTACACATACGATTATCGTTCGAATTCTATCGTTATCGCGCAAATTCGCACGATAATCGTTACGTGTAAACGCAGCATTAGTACACAGGGGTGAATGTCATCTGGACCTGGTGATTTGTCTATACTAATTTTTTTTAAGTATCTCTGCACTTCATCTTGGGTTAGACAGGTGATATGTAGTGGAGAGTTTACCTTATATCTCTGTATGTCATCTGGCTCTGTTCATACTCTGGAGAGAAATCTATTTAGTATAGTATCTCCCTCTATAACTCCTCACTCATCATTCTTAAAGGGCCGCCCTATTCTAATTTAGGGTTTATTATACCCTCCTTGACAATGAGTGTCTTTATCTCTAGCGTTGCTGCTTTTATCTGTATTGTATTTCCTGCGTATGTTCCTGCTTTATTAGCTTAAGTGCTTTTTTTTAGCTATTTATTGCTCCCTTTACAGGGGTGTAGCTAGGAATCATGGGGCCCCATAACAAAAAAAAACTGTACACCCCTCCCCCCATACAGTTTTTTGCTATGTGGGCCCTATGAATTCTTCTCTCCTCCCATACACATACTCACCTGGCCCGGTGTAGTCCCCAGCGCTCCTCTTTTCTACGAGCTATGAAGCGCTAAAATTACGTCACTTGTGCATCAGGTAGCTGGGACAGAGAGCAGCCTCTTGTGGCTAGAGGTGCAATGCTGCCTCCGGCCCCAAGAGAGACTGACAGGGAAGGAAGTCAATGGCTCCTTGCCCTGTCATTCAGAGCGCCGCTCATAACTGTGAGCGTTCATCACGAGTGGTCGTAGTTAAAGGGTCGGATGCCAGTCTGGGCCTCTGGGCCCCCTTAATACACAGGCCCCATTGCAGTGGTGTGGTCTGCCTTCGTGGTAGCTAAGCCACTGCCCCTTTACATTTTTATTTCACTAATATGTCTATATAATTTGATAAAGACAGAGAGAAATGGTTTCCTCGCCATTCCTAGTGGGTAAGTGTGAGAAAGCTAAATGTCCTCTCATGTGAAATGAGTTAAGTGATGTTTTATATAATGGTACCATTTGTGGGCATTATTTTTTACGAGCACATTTAAAGCAACTTGTGTTTTTCTATTTATTTTTTGATGTGGTTACCATCATTGCGACATATTATAGTGCATCTACCATTAAAGGGTTATTCCCATCGTGTGGTGTTATGGCGGATGGCAGTATGATCAGTGGATGAGGCTGTGTTGCAGTTTCCTATTTAGCAGGTGGACAGGAGGCCTGTTATATAGAGAATAACTGGAGGAGCGGCAGTGCTGATCTGAAGTCATGGCGTATCCTAGCAATATTCTCTTATATATTGCTAGGATATAGCTAAAATGTAGCACAGCTCATGAGATAAGATTTTCAGCGAGCACGGACCTGTCTGAACTTTACTGAGCTGCAATTGATTCATCTGAAAAAGAGTCTGCATTGAAAGTAGCGTGAATGTATGGAACACACTGAGGTCTTACAGTATCATACCAGACCATTCTGTGCAATAACAACAATGCCAAGCCAGAAATCTTTCCAGAAGCAATGGATAACCATCTGTAGACAGCTGTTTTGGTGTCATTGCCCCTCGTCAGTACAGTGCAGAGAACTGGCTGTCTGCAGAGAAGCCTATTTTTGGATTCTCTCCAGGAGGAAAAACTACCAACTGCAGGCAACAGTTTTTTGGGGCTATGTTACCTCATCAGTAGAGAGCAGGGAGCTGGCTGGCGAGAGAGGCCATTCCTCATGGAACCTAAGGGTTCTCCCTTGAAGAGAGCATCATAAAGAATTTGAACAGTAATAACATGACTGGGAATGTAAGCCAAGCCAGAAACCTCTCCAGAAGCAAACAATACCTATCTTCAGACAGCTGTTTCAGGGTTGCCCACAGGGTGCTAACTGGCTGTAGAGCAGTCTATTGTCATAGAACCAAAGGAGTAATATTTTTCGTTGACAAGAGCATCAAAAAGATATATATAGAGATAGAACATGACTGGGGATATACACTAAGCCAGAAATCTTTTCAGAAGGAGACAATACCAATCTGTAGACAGCTGTTTCAAGGTTACTGTCCCTCCTCAGTACAAAGCAGGTCAGTACAGAGGTGTTGGCTGGCTGCAGAGAGGCCTTTCATCATGGGACCAAAGGGGAAATATTTCTCCTTGGGGAGAACATCATAAAGATGTACAGAGAGATGAAACATGACTGGAGATATAGGCCAAGCCAGAAATCTCTTCAGAAAGAAAGAATACGCCTCTGTAGACAGCTGTTTCAAGGTTACAGTCCCTCATCAGTACAGAGCAGTAAAATTTCTCCAAAGGAATGAAGACTTATGGGCTATTATGCCCAGTCATTTTCTAAGGCTCCTAGTTGGGGTGAAACACTAACTTGAAAGGAAAGCTACCTCTAAAAGATGTCTGCTTTGCATATTCTTCTACCCAGAATTACCAGCAAAAAGTAAATGGCCTATAAGTCTTCATACGTCTTTATGATGTTCCCCTTTAGGGGAAACATTATCCCTTTGGTCCCAACACTTCGAATGTGCCTCTACTAGTGAAAATAACCTGACTTCAGCTCAGTAAACTTTGAATGAATTCGAACTTACTGTCGATTCGCTCATTTCTATTCATGAAGACTCAGTTTTGGTGCGGATTTCACAAGCTTATTTTTTTTTCTCCTCTTTAGAAGGGTTGGCCACTTTATAGTAAAAATGCTCAGTGTACAGTATTAGTAAGTTTACTCACTGTATATACTGACAGCAACTCCCTGGGTACCTTATAGAGCAAAAATCAGACACCCCTCCTCCAGGCTTTGCTGCCCCGCTTTCTGGTGATTCTGTCCATAAGATGGCCGACATGGAGAAGCATGTGACCATGGCCCGCTCCCAGTGTCCACCATAGGCATATACAGGCCCAATGGTGGACACTGGGGGCGGAGAATGGTCAAATGCTACTTCTTGTCAGCCATCTTATGGACAAACTCACCCCAGAGAAGGACAGCCCAGCCTGGAGGAGGGGAGTCTGATATTAGCTCTATGAGGTACACAGGAAGCTGCTGTCAGTAAGTACTGTGAGTACAGTTACTAATACTGTACACTGACCTATTTTACTGTAAAGTGGCCAACTCCTTTAAGTCAGATGAATGAGGCAGTCACAGAAAAAAAAAGTCTGCAACAAATTTGCCTTAGGTGAATATACCCTTATTTTCCATGGTTCCTTACCCTCCACCTCATCAGTCAGTGGTCATTGAGCAGAAAGTAATTACAGGACAGAGTACAGGATGATGCTGTTGGCCCGGCTCCTTCCTGCAGTCAGCAAACCAGCGAGAGAAGCAGGGGCAAGAATGAAAGGCAGAGAAATATTTTATATGGCATAGAGAGAAGAAATATCCCATGACCTTAATACCTTTCCATATACCAGTTAATGAACTGGCTGAAAAGCTGGCACCTTGCGCTTACCAGATTTTTTAGATGCTGCAGAATCTTTGATACCAGTCTAATAGTTAATTGCATAATGTGCTTGAATGTAAACCCGTGATCCCAATAATCGTGCTGTATAAAAGGGCCAGCGATCAGCTGATCAGCTCAATCCACTTTGTGTAAACAGGTGATGTGCAGCCGAAAATTCTGAAATTGAAATGGACACAAATAAGATCCAGAGATTCCGTTCAGTGAGGTACTACATGTGGTCAGATTGCGTGGGAGACCATTGTTTAAGTGAATTCTGTTTATAGCACCACCACAAAGAGCCTGAAGAAGGGCAATGCACAAAATCAGAAATAATTTGTAGAATAACAGCACAGCTAAACCCCTTCATCAGCCATGTCCTGCCTGAATAGATTGGTTTAGCCATTAAGATTTTCAGTAAAGTGCTACACATGTCCAGATAGCTCGGAAGCCCCTTTTCTTCAGTGAATTCTGTTTACAGCGCTACATGAAGATGGGCTTTACCCGAAATGTTGCTTACAAGCTGTAATATGCAAAAGAAGAGCCCGTGGAGCCTCATAGAAGAGTCTCGAAACACAGGACTAGCCAGTTTTTCCCTTGTCATTACATTGACTTATAGGGCCACCTAATATGGTGGTTTTGGTGGTTTCCTTACAGGAGCCACCCCCTGGCTGGGTCCTTCCCGGAGGGATATCTGGCTAGTCCTGTGTTTCTATGAGGCTCCACGGGCTCTTCTTTTGCATATTCATGTTTCCCAGGGAGCAATGCACCTAGAATTTCACTGCATTGAGCGCTTTCACTAGCAGCCGGCAGTGTTATCATTTTGGCTGGTCTCCCTGAGATCAGCGGTTTGTTTCGCTTATAAGCTATCACAGCTAATTAAGGCTACAGTCCCATGATGGGATTTTAGAGAGAGATGACAGTTGTCCTTAAACAATAATCATGAACTGTATAAATAGACATCCGTCATTTTGGGCTAAATATCTGTAGTGGGAGAATAGCCTTAATTTGACATGGAAAAGTAAAATCTTAGCAGTTTATGACAACCTATGAACCCAAGCCTGGAACCCATCTGTTTCATACAGCTATTTCATAAATTATTTGCAACGTTTCAGGCAAACCCCTTCATCAGCCGTGCCCAGTCTGAATAGATTGATCTTGCCATTCTGACCTTCAGTGAGACGCTACTTCTGGTCAGATTGCTCAGGAGCCCCTTTTTTAATTGAATTATATTTACAGCACTACCGGAAGAAGGGCTTTACCCGAAACTGCCAATAACAGCACAGCTAATTCAAAAAGTGAAATGTAAGGGTTCTACCAACTTATCTTTTGTGCATCTGGAATATGTTGGTAGAAAAGAGGTTAGATACCAGCCTGGCCCCCGTATGCTGCCGACCATGTACCTTTGATGGTTATTCCTTGGTTGTATCATAATGCAGGTTTTACAATGTAAAAACTGCACACGATAGCAATTTATTTTCCTACGGAGAAAGTTTCCTCCCTTGAACCGTCCCTTACAGAAAGCTGTGACCTCAAATATTTACATACGGGTTTCACAGTTCACTTTGTTCAGTGGGAACGGGACAGCTGCCTGCAGAACCATGTCGTAGTCTGTGTAAGTATTCACACTCCTTTATATTAGATCTTAACACTATGTTGGGGAACAATTGTATATAACAAATCTAGTCATTAAAAAATTGTAGGAAACAATAACCGTGGAGAAATAAAACATAAAAAAGTCAAAAACTTAAAACAAAAAGACATCAAGTAACAATGAGATAATAGAAGAGAACTTAGAGTCTAAAAAAGATACAAAAAATTGGGGAGGGGGGTCATCTATACAAATCTAAACCATACGCCAACAAGGAAAAACATATAGTAAAAAATTCGCAACAAACTTGTAGGTTGGAAAAAAATTCCTTGTTTGGTCTGCTGCGTGATCTAATCCCCCTGAGACATTTTTCGAGCAAGAATTTCATTGATGGGAGAAATTCTTTTCCGAATGGGCCATTGAAACGACACCTTCTATTGGTGTTCGGCAGCGAACCAGGCAGGAATATGCCTCATCCTTCATGTCAGAGCCGTCTCCTGTGTGAAGTTAAGTAATTTCCAAGCAGGGAGGGGAGGGGCGAACAGGACAGAGCAGCTCTTGAATTTCCTGTCTCTGAAGTTGTACACAGAAAATAAGAACACTTGAGATGTTCTGGGAGGAAGCTGCAAGAAGTGAAGGGAGCGCGGAGAGTTGTCACTGGCAGCACAGGCAGTTCTTAGCTGTGGTGAGATTTTTTTTTTATTATTATACTCTTGTATTTGTGTCTTTGGCTTTTTCGCAATCATTGAGACTTTTCACCTTTGCCTCCTGCTCTTCTTGTCCCTTTCATGTTGTGGTTAATGCTGTCATCCTCGCTGGCTGATTATCGCTTTGCTTGCCCACAATTACTAGTCATGTGCCTTTCGCTTTCTTTTATATATCCCCACATTTATCCCTGCTTTGATATTTTTTTTTACTCCTCCATTTTGCACGGCTGTTGTCACAGTCGCTGCCTTTACAGTAGAAGTATGGATAAAGTTTTTCTAGTGAAAACTTTGCTGTGTTAAACCCCTTTATGTCTGGAATGTTTTGGATCCTAATCAGTTTAGTGTTTTTTTTTTTTTTTTATATGAACTTTTTTTTTTTTGTGTGTGTTTTACATATAACTCAGCCTCTATACTATTACTGCACTTAAAGTTACAAAATATTTATAAACTATATCTCTATGTTTGTTCCACGATAAAGTTCTTACGGGACTGGGGTCACACATATTGTGCAGTTAGCATTGTAGATTTTACGTCTTATTACAGTCGACATTACCCAGATGTTAACCTATGAAACTTATTCCAGAAGGGCTATTTCGCAAATATGGACATAGAAACTTAAATATGTCACCGTGTAGGTTTGTATTCCCCCCCCCCCCCCCCCCCAACCGAAGATATTTCTCTGTATTAACTCCCTAAAGTGTGGTGAAGTCACAGCCTAAGTGTCTTCTTAACTTAAGGGGTATACCCATCTTGTTATACTTGTCAAGTTAAATATTTTTGCAAATACATTCATTGAGCAAATTTGTCTCCGTCTCCTGATATGTTCTTTCCCTCCCCTTGTTGTCATTGTCTAAGTTACCAACCGCCGCTCTGCTCTAAAAGCAGTGGTGGGACTTAGATATAGTGTATATGGATAGGGTAGAGTGTATGTATACTTTATAATATAGATAACTTTGTATGCTTGGGACACATGGAGATTCCTAGATGTGCCCCAAGGAACCTCCATGTTGAACTGCCTGACCCACAATGTACCACTGACCTCAGGGAGACCCCGATTTTTGCGAATACATCCATTTAGCAAACTTGGCACTTTCTCCTGATATGTCGACCTTTTCCTTCTATTATTGACAGCTCGTTGTGTTACAGACCACCGCTCTGCTCAAAAGGCAGTGGTCGGACTGATATAATATGCATAGTGTAGATGTATTCATTTAGATGGGTATACCCCTTTAATGTCATGGGCGATCAGTATATGTGACCTAGAACGTTTCTCTGCAGGCTGACCAGTCAAATTGCTGATTTAGTATGTGCCGCAGGGAGCACAGCGTGACACTATTCTCTATGACAAAGATATATTCAGAGACATATAGTCTACTATAGCAGCTTCAGAAAGGAATTAAAGGGGTTATCCAGCGCTACAAAAACATGGCCACTTTTCCCCCTACTGGTGTCTCCAGTTCAGGTGCGGTTTGCAATTAAGCTCCATTTACTTCAATGTAACTGAGTTTCAAAACCCCACCCAAACTGGAGACAACAGTAGGGGGAAAGTGGCCATGTTTTTGTAGCGCTGGATAACCCCTTTAAAAGAGTTGTTATATTTTATATAGGTAAAGCTACAAATGTGCTCTAGTTTTCATTATATATTGGGGCTCCTGTTCTTCTGCATGCCACCGACTTCGTATTGAGGTATACAGATATTCTTATATGTTGCAGCAAAGATGGAGATGATTGACAGCAGGGAGGTAAAGCCTTTTACTGTGTGCTGCTCCATATTCCTGATTTTTTTTAATGCTAGGTACCTCAACTCTAATAGGATGATAGAATGTATGCCTATGCCTATGTAGTCTATCAAAAAATAACCATGCACTGAAGAACCTTTATACCATGACCAAGGATTATCAACCAAACTAGAATCTCCTCCATAAGGAAGACTTTTGAGGAAGCTGTTTGAGGTTCTTGTCCAAAACATGTTGCTGAATGGCTGGACATTCTAGTTTGACAATCCCTGGTCATGTTTTAAGGCTCCTTAAAGAGATTGTCCCAATGGTAACGTATCTACTATCCACACTTTTGCAGTCCCATATCTTAGCACCTTTCTTTGAAGCAACTGTCAACAAATAGGTCCTCTTCCTTTTGGAGGAGATTCTGGTTGTGGATAATCTCAAAGCATGTTTTAAGACAGTCTTCATTTATAGGTGTCTACTTGTTTGGGTATAGAGAGAGATATGTCTACTAAGGCAGTGGAACAGGCAGAAGCTACCTGACCACCCAATGACTCCCGGTCCAGATGGCATGAAAGTGATGACAGGTTCCCTTTAATCACTGACACCTCTATACTACTATACACTGCTCTTTATTATAAATTTCCCGTCAATTGCAATCCCTGAGAACTCTCTTCATGACTCCTGTTGTATTTTCCTTGTTGATTTTAAAGTATACCAATTGTGCTGTAATAGGGGTAAGGGGCCTGCTCGAAACACCTGGAGAGCCGCAGGTTACAGGTTGATGAACCCTACTGTGCCCAAGGAAATCAGGAGAACATGATCTGAGTATGATGAAACTACGGCCCATTATATGGAGAGTTTTGGATGTTTAGACTGTAAACTTAGTGCCTAGTGTTGTCAGGTAGGGTACTGGGAAACAAAAGACAAGTGCAATCCTGCAACTCGCACCCACCCCAGCTACCCCTACCTGCTTGCCTCAGACAGTTACTAGGGACACTGCGGACAACTTGTCGACGTTCCTTACACTGACGCAAGTGAGACACAGGACGAGACAAGACAAACAACACAAAGGAGAATAGTCAGGAAAGCTAAGTCGGCAACAAACGGGCAACCACAGTACAAAATCAGAGTCCAAAAAGAATAGTCGAAGTCCAAAAGCCGGAGGTCAGGAAAACAGGATAAACAGGACAGAGGAATGCTAGCTCAAGATACACTAGGGTTACTAGGCTCTTTCACAGGCAGTGGACTGAGGCCTAGGGCTGGATTATATAGTGGATAGGAACCTAGGTGCTGACAGCTAACTGGCCAGGTCAGCTGTCAATCAGAACACAGACAGAAACAATCAGTGAGTTAGCCACAGCAAGGAAGGTGCAGGGAAACCGAAAAACATGGACCGGATAACAGAAGACACAAACAAAGAACGCAACAAGACCAGGAACGGACTAAGGTAAAAAAAACGTTGCAGCGCACAAACAGCAGGCCGGCTGCTAAGGACGCCGTCGGCGCGCCCTCAGCAACCGGCCCTGCCCGTAACCAGGGACGCCATCGCCAGAGGCTGATTGTGCGGCTCGGTTCCTGACAAGTGTTTTATGTTTAACACAGACATGTTGTGGGTATGGCTTCTTCTTTTGGCCTTTTCTCCATTGGCAGTGCTGTAGCTTACATGGAGGCAGGCCGTACAGCTGCTATGGGGCCCATGTGGCAGGAAAGTCTGGGCTGTCTTCATAGTACAGCGAACCCCCCCCCCCCCAAGGTGGGGCAGCTCTTCAGACTAGCTCGCACCACCACGCTGGTCTCTCACAGCTTCCCAGAACCAAATACCCATGCCAGAAAATGGTTAAGTCCTTTCATC
The DNA here is from genome assembly GCF_027789765.1 of Dendropsophus ebraccatus. Lineage (NCBI taxonomy): Eukaryota > Metazoa > Chordata > Amphibia > Anura > Hylidae > Dendropsophus > Dendropsophus ebraccatus. The sequence goes on along the minus strand of NC_091457.1, from coordinate 19,902,734 downwards.
TTCAGTATGGTGTTGTCTTAGCAGCTTCCTGGCTCTTTTCCTTTCTTCCGAGACAACAAATCATCTTCTGCTGTCTCAGGAGGCTTGGCTAGATGATGTCACTGAAATAAAGCCTCATCTGCTGAGTGATGTCATCACAGCCCCTACAGCCTAGTTTACTGTCCCTTATATACACAAATATATTATTGACACATTTTAGGAATAATAAGGTATATTTTTCATCACGTTAAAGTTGAACCCTCAAAGACGATCAACATTGGATTGCCGGGGAATAAAAAAGTTGAATGCAGCCCTAAGAAGCCCTGGAAAACATGGATACAGCCTATGGCCTATGGCTTTATTCATGTTTTCTAGGGAGCCTCAGGGCTTCATCCAACTTCAGCCACCAAATGTTGCACACTTTGGTTCAAACAAAGCCGAACTAGCTTGAGGTTCGCTTATCTCTAATTGTAATGAATGATGCCTCAGATAGATTTGCTGCCAGATCTGACTGCAGAGCAACAGTCTGCTCTTTGGGCGGGAATTAGCAGGAGTGCTGTGGGAGGGGAACAGACAGGGTGGGAGGGCTGTGATGGAAAGTACAAGAGAAAGCAATGCATTCTGGGACTGTAGTACTGGGCAAGCAGTCAATAGTCAGAAGACATGGTAAGGAAAAGAATTACATACCCACAAAACAAATAGGTTTTTGGTGATCTTACGGGGGCAGACAGGTAGGCAATGCTATATGCTTCTTTTGTGTTTTTTTATTTCATTTTTTTACCTGATGTTGGAGCAGCCCTTTAAGTTCCTGGAGGACTTATGGAAAAGTGTTAAATAGAAGAATGGCAAAAATAATGTGCATACAGTAGATGTAGTTGGAATGTTGCATCCATTCTTTGCTTAGCATGTATGTGGTTGTCACTGACTGTTATGACTAGCAGCGCACACACCACAAAACACCAAAGAGCCATCAGTCTCCCTCTATACAGTGTATGGTTCCTGTTTCTCAGAGACACCATACTGAGTTTATTGTAAGACAGGCCTTTCTCTGCGTCTGTGGAGTTCGAGACATCATGTCAGTGGAAGTTAAAGGTCAGCTTGCAAGAAGAACTAAAATGAACATATTTCTTTCTCAAAAAGAAATGCTGCCAAGCATCCTCCATAAATTACACCGCCATAGACATATTGTACATTCTATCCAATGTTTAATTTATTCTTAGAATTTGTAACACATTGTTAGCACTAGTTATCTTTAAAAGAGTCCCTGGGAAAAACACTTGGGACATTTGGGACAAAAATTTGATCGGTCGGGTTCTCGATCTTCAATCCTCATTAAAATGAGCCAGGAGAAGCATACGCCGATGCACTTCACTCGCCAGCTCAATGTGATCTCTATCCTGATGCACAAGATACCCTCCAGTATAAAGGTACCCATTCACCTTCAATGATAATTAGAGATGAGCGAACCAGGTTCGGGTTCAAGTCGATCCGAACCCGAACGTTCGGCATTTGATTAGCTGGGGCTGCTGAACTTGGATAAAGCTCTAAGGTTGTCTGGAAAACATGGATACAGCCAATGACTATATCCATGTTTTCCACATAGCCTTAGGGCTTTATCCAAGTTCAGCAGCCACCGCTAATCAAATGCCGAAAGTTCGGGTTCGGATCGACTCGAGCATGCTCCAGGTTCGCTCATCTCTAATAATAATCATTTGGCCACCAGTTATCTGTCCCATCCTCCCTACAAGCATAACGAATGTCCATGTATTCCCCATGGGCAGTGCTAAGCCGCCGTTAAACTGCTCTGGCACCGGCTTATCCCTCAGAGAATAAAGCAGTGATCATCCATCACGGCCAACACTTGTCTCCACCAATCTGTCGTTGGACAGTTCCTGTCAAGGACAGAGGTGGCAGCAGAGAGCACTGTGTCAGACTAGAAAGAATACATTTCCTGCGGGACATACAGCAGCTGGTAAGTGTGGGACGACTTGTGATTTTTAAATAGAAGTAAATTACAAATCTGTATAATTTTCTGAAACCAGTTGATTTGAAAGAAAAAGATTTTTGCTGGACAACCCCTTTAACAAACCAAAATTAAGTTTGGAGTATAATGCTGCACACGAAACGATAATTGGCCCAATCGTATGATTAACAATGTCGGACTAACATTTTTTTTTTTCATAACAATCAGCGTTTAGACGGTACGATATATCGTACGGAAAATTTGTTTTGCGATCGCTTAAGCCTATCTCACACATTTGGTTAAATCGGCGAACGACTGTTCACACGGAACGATCTGCGAATTTTTTGCGAACGATCAACAACGATTTGAGAACATGTTTAAAGATCAAAATGAATGATTTCTCGCTCGTCGTTTGATCGTTCGCTGCGTTTACACGTACGATTATCATTCGAATTCGATTGTTATCGCGCAAATTCGCACGATAATCGTTACGTGTAAACGCAGCATAGGACTAAGGCTCAATTATGACATTTGGTAGCAGTAAAATCACGTATCCTTATGGTTCTCCTATAGGGCACAATTATCTATAAATCACAGTATATCACTTCGCTCTGTTGCCACACTACAGCCTGTAACAGTTGCGTAAATGATATAGTTAAAAGAGGAAATGTTAAAAAAAAAAAAAAACATTGCACAACTTTTTACTTACTTTTAGTTACTTCTACGAGAGCGGGAAAAATGTGCATGCCTTACATTACATGAAAATTGCATCATCGCATTCTAGCTGTATGACTTGCTACAGCTGATGTTTTACCAGTGAAGACATAGGGTAAAAAAAGTTCAATGGGGCTGATACTCCTTATTTGTTAGAAGGAAACATCAATCATGAATTGATCACAGAGAGTTCTGTTACCAGGACCCCCATTTATCAAGCTGTATTGTCTGGGAAAACAAAGCAGCAATTGTTTAATTTCCTTAAAGGGTAATCAAAGGGGTATTCCGTTGATCGCTCTTGCGGTCGTCCTGACGTAGCTACTGCGTTCGTCGATACTGCGAACGACCGAACGGCGTCTTATTACATGCAAACGATTTGCAACGATAAACATAGGTCCAAATTCTATCAAACGACCAACGATTTTTTCCGTTGCCCGTTTAATCGTTGTCTGCTATTACACAAAAAGGTTATTATTCAAATCTGAACGATCTAATGATTTTTCAAACCATAATCGTTCCGTGTAATAGGGTCTAAAGGCTGAAAGTGAATCTTTCAGAGTGAAAAGTGCTAAATTTCGGGAATTTTTTAATAGGTCTGAACTATTTTTATATAGCATGCATGTGGTAAACTACACAACGTGGTATTGTCCCTCTTTCCCAATACAACACATTATCCTCTGCTGTCTCAACAGGATTGGCTGCATATTTTCTCTGAGTCATTCTGTCATCACCCCTGACCTCCATCCCTTCCCCCAACTACATCACTACCTCTGACAAACCCCATATCATCATTCTCTTTCATATGAAAAGATAAACATTGATCGTTATTGGTTTTTTTTAACGTTATTGGTGTGTTTACAACCTGCTGCCTTGTGCTGAAGAATGCCAAAAGCAGAGGAGCAGGCAATGAATACAGCTGCTTTTGGCGATTTTGGGGGGACATGTATGAAAAGGCGTAAATGTCTGGCCTTGGTTTTTCCCTTGTCATTACATTGACTTATAGAGCCACAGAATATGGTGGTTTTGGTGGTTTCCTTACAGGAGCCACCCCTTGGCTGGGTCCTTCCTGGCCTCTTCTTTTGCATATTCATGTTTCCAAGGGGGCAATGCACTTAGGACTTCACTGCATTGAGCGCTTTCACTAGCAGCCGGCAGTGTTGTTGTTTAGCTGGTCTCCCTGAGATCAGTGATCTGTTTATCTTATTTTTTTAGGTGCAGATGGGGCAAATCGGCGTAAAAATATTCGCAAACGGTATTTTTGCGAATATTTTTTTTCGCATCTGCCCCATCTGTGCCACCTTCACCAGTGGGGCGGAGAGGGGGCGTTACGGAGGGTGCGGCTGCACGCAGAGGAGGCTCGGCCTCTGCGTGCGCCGCATTTATCATTTTTTCCATGGAAAAATGATACTTTAACCTACGCCAGCTCTGAGCTGGGGTAGATTTTAAAATCTACATAAAAAATCTACATAATTTAAAATCTAAATCTAATCTAGATTTTAAAATCTACATAAATCCCCTGAGCTCCAGAGCTGCAGGGACATTTGTAAGCTCGGCGTAAAAAACGCCGGACTTCATAAATCTCCCCCATGGTGTGTGGAGGGATAGTCTGCCATGTAGAGTAATGTTCTGCAGTGGCTTTGGGTGGGGAATTTGTGACAAAGAGCTGAGAGAAAGCAATGCATTCTGGGAATTGTAGTAGAAAGCAACTGCTAAACCATGGCGCACAATGATTACGTGACATAGGACCCACATGTATTGGTTTTAGAACTAGGACAGATAGGTAAGCAATGCTATAGGATTCTGTAGTATTTTATTATATTATTTAATATAAATTCCTACATTTTGTACATTTCAAAAGACATGTGACTATATTGTGAGGGTTAAAGTAATTAGTAATTACTATAAAGGGTGTAAACTAGAACTAAATGTTCCAATCTCCACCTCACATGATGCTAAGTTCTTGACCCTTTCTTTCATCCTCCCGCTGAAAATTAATATACGGTTCATTTTCTTCTTGCACAGAAAGAAGATTGAAAGAAACGTTCAACGATGACTACTTAACCGCGCTCTCCAAAGCTGGAAATCTGACTCCGCTCACATCAACCCTGGAGGTGTTAATCTCTTGAAAGCCTTAAAGAAATGAGTAATGAATGTTTGGATATCTTAGGATTTGCTGGAAAGGAGTAAAGTTAAACATCAGCGGAGATCATCCCAGGGATACTTGTATTTTTCGGACTGCTTTGATTTTTGTAACCAGTGGATTTTCAAATAGTATAATTCTCATATTCACACAAAATATAGAGGATCTTTGTCTTTTTTGGACAATCATTAACCACCAGAAACGAGACATGGACGTGCACGTGGCTGATCGGTAAATCGGTTTCTTCCATTTGTGTCGTCAAAGGAAAGAAAAGATCTCGTAGTAGTCGGCACAACTTAGTGCCGGTGGATTTTCACAATGACTTTGGATAAATTTTCTTCGGGAAAAACAACGGTCAGGCTCCAAATCGGCCTCTGCCGGGAGGCCTATCATCTCCACCCAAGCGAGGCTAATTATGTGACACTGAAGAGACTTGCCATGGACCTTGTAGAAAAGAAGGTAGGTGTTAACTTTTCTTGTCAATTCTGTGAAGTTGGGTTTACACGTAATATTTTGGTCAGGATTTGGCTGGCCAGGCATGATAGGAATTTTAGTTTTGCAACAGCTGAAGGGCTGAAGGTCCCCCATCCCTGAGCTAGAGTATATACAGTACAGACCAAAATTTTGCACACACCTTCTCATTCAAAGAGTTTTCTGTATTTTCATGACTATAAAAATTGCAGATTCACACTGAAGGCATCAAAACTATGAATTAACACATGTGGAATTAGATACTTAACAGAAAGTGTGAAACAACTGAAAATATGTCTTATATTCTAGGTTCTTCAAAGTAGCCACCTTTTGCTTTGATTGCTGCTTTGCACACTCTTGGCATTCTCTTGATAAGCTTCAAGAGGTAGTCACCGGAAATGGTCTTCACTTCACAGATGTGCCCTGTCAGGTTTAATTTGTATTATGGCAAGAAAAAAGCAGCTTAGTAAAGAAAAACGAGTGGCCAGCATTACTTTAAGAAGTGGAGGTCAGTCAGTCCGAAAAATTGGGAAAACTTTGAAAGTGTCCCCAAGTACATTTGCAAAAACCATCAAGCGCTATAAAGAAACTGGCTGACATGAGGGCTGCCCCAAGAAAGGAAGACCAAGAGTCACCTCTGCTGCGGAGAAGTTCATCCAAGTCACCAGCCTCAGATATCACAGGTTACCAGCAGCTCAGATTAGAGACCAGGTCAATGGCGGCACACAGAGTTCTAGCAGCAGAGACATCTCTACAACAACTGGTAAGAGGATAGTTTGTGTAGCAGCCTTCATGGTAAAATAGCTTCTAGGAAACCACTGCTAAGGAGAGGCAACAAGCACAAGAGACTTGTTTGGGCTAAAGAACACAAGGAATGGACATGAGACCATTGGAAATCTGTTCTTTGGTCTGACCAAATTTGAGATCTTTGGTTCCAACCACTGTGTCTTTGTGCGACGCAGAAAAGGTGAGCGGATGGACTCTACATGCCTGGTTGCCACCGTGAAGCATGGAGGGGGAGGAGTGATTATGTGGGGGTGCTTTGCTGGTGACACTGTTGGGGATTTATTTAAAATTGAAGGCATACTAAACCAGCATGGCTACCACAGCATCTTGCATCGGCATGCTATTCCATCCAGTTTGCGTTTAGTTGGACCATCATTTATTTTTCAACAGGACAATGACCCAAAACACACCTCCAGGCTGTGTAAAGGCTATTTGACCAAGAAGGAGAGTGATGGGGTGCTACGCCAGATGACCTGGCCTCCACAGTCACCAGACCTGAAACCAATTGAGATGGGGTGAGCTGGACCGCAGAGTGAAGGCAAAAGGTCCAACAAGTGCTAAGCATCTCTGGGAACTCCTTCACAACTGTTGGAAGACCATTTCAGGTGACTACCTCATGAAGCTCATCAAGAGAATGCCAATAGTGTGCAAAACAGGAATCAAAGCTAAAGGTGGCTACTTTGAAGAACCTAGAATATGAGACATATTTTAAGTTGTTTCACACTTTTTGATAAGTATATAATTCCACATGTGTTAATTCATAGCTTTGATGCCTTCAGTGTAAATCTACAGTTTCCATAGTCATGAAAATACAGAAAACTCTTTGAATGAGAAGGTGTGTGCAAACTTTTGGTCTGTACTGTAGGTGGTTATCAAAATACCTGAAATCAGTAAATTCTTGCACTTTGTTAGCACAAGGAACCCTAAGAAAGAAAAAAAATAAAATAAAATAATAAAAAAAAAAAATATATATATATATATATATATATAGAAGTCAGTGTGGCTGGTGTATATACAGCTATAGTACTGTACACATATTTATATATCTTATATAATATATAGCAAACGAACTACAAGTTCCAGCAGCACCAGAAAAGAGAAAAAATAAATGGGTGCTAGTCTCACCGAACCGGACCCAGGTACGTATATTAATCCAGAAGAAACAATGTGGAGACAGCACGTCCAAAAAACTTCGCTTTTATTCACACCAGTGCAACGTTTCGGCTCTTATTGTAGCCTTTCTCAAGCAGTGATACAATACACTTCCAAGTCTCAGTATATATGTGCAAGTGTTCAATATACAGGTCATTACATAATAATTATTTCAATAAACAAATTAGGGCAAAACAATGTGAAAAACCATATGCAAAACTCAAAATCAAATAAGTGGATTTAACAGTACAGTGCAATGGACAAACTGCAAATAGCAGATGTCAGTATATGTAAATAAACCATAGGGCAAATATCGCATATGTGATAATGTGATAATGAGCACACAGGTGTAGATAAATAAATAATAAATGGAACCCAGATGGATATACATACATAACGTCCTGCAAGGGAATCCACATGGTAGATGGTCAGCTGGAGAGGACGCCGGCTCGTAAGACTGACGTCACCCGCGCCGCGCCGAGGAGGTCGTCATGGGTGGTCACGTGATCCCCTCTGCATCACGTGACTGCGAGTTTCCCCTGCGCATGCGCGTCGTGGGCCAGGAAAGGGGCCGGCGCTTCTCCACCGTCCTAATATCGGTACCTCCATCTTGGAAGAGGGCAAAGTTGCCCACATACCAAAACTGAGTATGTTGTATAGATAAATGAACATATAGAAGGGGAAGCTATGTAGAAGAAGCTATTAATGAAGTATATGGGCAGATATCGGGGTCTACATGATGAAGTAAAGTAAAAAATGTTATAATAAGCGGATCCATAGGGAAGAAATACATCCATATCTACATATATTAAATAGTTATAGTTGTTATACAGAGCAGGTCCTAGGGAGGCATAGCGTGTCCTATGTGGCTACATTGAGCAGATAGGGAGATAGACTGGAACACCATCCTGGAGAGATATGAAGTCCTTTGATACCCAAGAAGGGACCACAGACCTCAACAGACCAGGACTATATAGACTATAGACTATATATAGACTATGGCCCTCATTTACTAAGATTGTTGAGTTTTCAAAAACCCTACACATCAGGGTTTTAGATTTTCCGAGCCGCTAGATTTATTAAGGTGCCTGATTGCCGTTAGTACATTTGCCGTTTTTTTATCTGACATAACTAAAACACAACATTCCTGCCATTTAAGTGGTGATGGATTTGTAAAATGCAAAACTTGTGAAAAACATGATGGTTTGCTGTTATCTGGCGCTCGCACATTTTTAACATGTTGCCACCATATAAGAAAACATAACAAACATGTTATGCGCTCCCCCACTGTCCCAATGCAGTTGCCGATTCCCCTGCTATCTGTAGCTGCTGTTACTTCCAAAACTAGCTTGTCCCAGGAGTGACAGGCCGCTCAGCCAATCACTAACTGAGATGGGACAGTGCCATACCAGTGATTGGCTGAGCATGCTTTCACTCAGACGTAACATCAGCTACAGACAGCGTAAGACACTGGCGACCTCATCGGGACACCGGGGAGCACGGAGAGGTAAGCATTACATGCTTGTGTTTTCTTACATGACAGAAAATATTAAAAATGTGCAAGTGCCGGATAACCTTTTTTTAATAAATTTGTTGGTTAGAGCAGTTTTTAAAGGCATGCACCCATGTTTGGTTTTAAAGCACAACATGACAGGATGTATTTTAGTTATATGCAGTGAAGGGGGTGATTAAAAATAAAACAAAACAGGTACTTACCCCTTACTCCCTTCCACTGATCGGCTTAGCAAGTCTGTGATGCTACATCCACAAACCTGTAAGTGAACCGGAGTTGTATAACACTGGCAGCGGTGCAGGAAGGTAAGTACCTTTATCTTGCTTGAACAACCCCTCTGTCATACTATCTGTGATGATGAAGAGGACACCGATAAAAAGTCATCTGTACAGAAAAAGTAGTTTCAGCTTAAAGCGTACCTGACATTAGGAAAACCTTTTGACATGTCACAGGTAGAGAGGTATTGACTGGTTGGGGTCTCAACGCTGAGACCCCCACCTATTAGTAGAAAGGATAGGGAGCAATGCATGGTAGTGAATGTCACTTCCCTGCTGTCAACCAGCCTTGGAGTGATTTGCACCACCATATGCTTCTCCTGATTTATTTTTCTGATCGTGGTGGGTCTTAGCAGTCAAAACATTTAACATGTTAACGTGTCAATTTTTTTTTAAAAATGACAATGCCCATTTAAAAATGGGCCTAGTGGCCAGAATGGAAATGGCAAGAGTTCACAATTATTTCATAATATAAATAGTTAAATAAAAAATTCAGACTAAATATTTTTAACATAAAGGGGAAGAATTATTTTTCCCTGGCTGGATTTACTAAGAGGTACATACCTCTTTGTACAGCCAGCTGGCCCTGCACCCAGTGTGGGCATTACACAAAGATCTACACCTGCTAAGAGCTAAAATTAGGTGGGAGGAGGCCATATCCCCTGCCCATTAGGTGAGCTGGGGATACAGCTGTTGAAAGCCAGGGAGACCCCCGCCAGTCTTAGAATGAAGGGGCAGGCATATGCAGTAGTCAGTGCTCTGTCTCTTCATCTCCATCTCACTGCTAAAGTAGCAGTCAAAGGAATTCTAATGGAGCCATATGAAACTTCTGGTAATCTCTGTACCGGAAGTTCCATAGGGTTCCATTATAATTCCGTCTACCTCTACTTTAGCATTGAGACGTAATGTGTAATAACGGAAGACTTTTTCACACAATGTATTGAATGACGGGCGTCTTTTGAGGTGGACCTCATTCAATACATTGTGTGAAAAAGACGTCCGTTATTGCTAAGACTTAAACAGAATTTATTGCAGTCATTTTTGTACAGTTTGTGAGCATAGCCTAAGGCTACGTTCACACTTTGCTTAATAGCATCCGTTGCTACTAAACGGACGCTGTAAAACTGCCGGCCGCCAAGCTGCATTCAGCCCATTACCTCTGTATCGGCTGCAGGAACATTCTTTTTTTTACAATTGATTTGCGGGCACCATCAGGTGTACCCGCAAATCAATTAGCCATTCACTTCAATGTAATGTGCAGCTGCCACCGCACTTTACATTGAGTGAACAGCTATTTTTTCTGGACGCTGTTCACTAAACAGCATCCAGAAATAATAGGCATGTACATATTAAAACAATGATGTGTGCATACAGCGGACAGCATTGCATTGACTTCAATGCAATGCCGCTACTGCAGTAAAGAACGGACGCTGATTCCATTGCAATCAGCGTCAGTTCTTTACATAAAAACAACATTGTGTGAATATAGCCTAAGACTGACTATTACTATAATGAATGCTGATGAACACAGAGGCATGTCTATGAGGAAGGAACACTGGTGTGCGCTCGTACAGTTTGTTGGAGAATCTTTCCCTTTAGTAGCAGTCATGTGGCTTTGTGTTTTTTTTGTGTGCAGTTTTTCATGTGCTTATCATATGCTGCTCCATCCATGGTCATTGTATGGATGGGAGTAGCATAAAGGAAGGACAGAAAACAAATCTAATAAGAGGGCATGCCTTCATTTATGGTACTGATTTTAAAGTGTCCCTGTCGTTATTACTTTCAAAATCTAAACCAACAGTAGATGTGATATAAAGCAAATTTGCAATATACATTCATTATTTTTTTTGCTGTTATCATGCTATAAAACAAAGCTGTACTTACCATAAATCAAAGTCCAGTCTCCTGAAGGCAGATTTTCCAGGCTAAACACATGACGTTTGACCAGTACAGAGAGTCACGGCTCAATGCGTCCATCAATCACATGACTGCCTTCTCTCTGTGAGTGCTCAGATGGCCTGGGAAACACACGACTTCCTGTTTTCTGACAGAAAACAGGAAGTGCCCTGTTTTTCATGACAACTAAAAAAATATATATAATCAATGTAAATTGCAAACTTGCTTTATATCACATGTACTGTTGATTTAGATTTTGAAAGTTATAACAACACTTTAAAAAACAGGAAATACTGGTAAGTTGCCTCTAATCCTCTTTCCCACACATGGCCAACCCTTTTAAACCCCTTTAAACTGGATTTTGTCGCTGGGGCAAAACGAATATAGAACTACCCTACTCCCAATTTTGTAGCACAAAGGATAACGGCCCTGGTTGTTTTCATTCATTACTTTCGGGTAAATAGAATTTTCTAATTTGGACACTTCAGTTGTATGTTTGTAGGTAGATATACACACTGGGAGTGTTGATTACTTTGGGAGGTTGTTGCCAGTTTGGAAGAAATCAGACAGTGTTTTTATGTGACTTGTGCTCGAGCTAAGGCATATTTGTGCTACGAGGTTTAGACACATACTTCTATATTGTAAACCACAGAGAACACGCTCAGGTTTCCTGCAGTTGGTTTTAGGTTTAGAAAAATGTAAAAAATATCCGCGTATAAGTGACTGAAAAAGTACTGCAAAGAAAATGTGCATGCTGTTCGCTGCTAATATAAACCCCTTGCAAATATAGTGATTTTTGGCTTTTTTTTGCTACAACAAGAAGGGAAAGTCGTGGAGTTATGGAATTTGGGATAGGTAGGGATGTTAATGATAGGCAAATTATAAAAAAACCCATAACTAATTAGGTCATCTGAAGGTTAAAAATTTGGCTTATTTCCTTTGGTAAAAAGAGAAGAGATCTGAAGAGATCTTATTATTATGTGTAAATATATTAAAGGTCAAAGTTAATATTTTAGAATAAAGTCGAAAAAGCTAACAAACCTATAAAAAAAAAAAAATCTCTATTTATTGATTATAAACAATGAGAGTCACAGGTAGAAATGCACGCCCATCACTGGAATCAGCATAGCAGAACTCATCCGCACATACAAAAAAACTTTATGGTTGGTGCTAGATTTGCGCTTTCATATTTTCCCATTTGCCTCTGTCAGGTTGTATTAGGAGTACTGTAATGGCAAGTTTGGAGGCTTTTAGAGGGTAGAGGGAGTCTGATTTTTAATGGATGGGGCTCACACTAATTAATCGACTAGATATTGTGTTTGCTATTAACTGTGGCATCTAGTGGATTAAAGTGTAAGGGTGCTATTACACGGGCCGATGGCAGCCCGATTAAGGCCATGTTCACAGAACGGCCATGGCTCACAGAACGGTCAGTGTTACTGTTGCAATTTGCAACAACGGCCATGATTTACGCTAAGATACGTTGTGTGAACATGGCGAACAAGTCGGTGCTAGTTTACTGAACCTATTCTGCGGCCCGATAACACTGGCCAACACATTTTCAAAAGTTGTTTGGTTCAGAAATAAAATTATCCATTTCTTAATGATTTTTATGTGCTGAATTCAAGTATCACAAGGAAAAATGTGAATTGTTTCTAGTTTCTATGATATGGAAGAGTTCTCATGTTACTGATTTGTGAATTGTATAGAATACAGTATAATAGCCGACATATTTATTACTTCTGCAATCATAAGGAAGCAAGTTTACTGGTCATAAACTTTTGAAATATATTCATAGGAAACTTAGTTCTATCTGAAATCAACTACAATTTACAGGCAGATCCAAGAATTTTTACAAATTAATTATGTTTATTGAACTCTGGACTGTCGGTCCTTATTCAATGGCTTCTCGGTGCATTTACACATGTCTTTTGTATTCATACATGGGATTGTCTAAGTCCTAGTTTACATACATCCATTTGTCGGTGTTTCCCTCTGGCGCAGTAGAGAATCACCGAATGGAAACGCATCTTTGAACTGATCCTATTGTTTTCAATTGGACAGTTCGAATGATCTGTTCTACAACTGATGCTGCCGGACCGACAGACAGACCGCACGTCAGAACACTACATGCAGCGTTCTGACGCACGGACAGCTCAGCTATCCGGCACTGCCTTCACCAAAGTGAATGGAGCGCCGGAGGAAGCATAATGCAGGCGTCTGTGCACGACACGCCTCCGGCGCTCCATTCACTGCATAGAGATGTCCCTGTCTGTGCCCCCCCATTAACCCTTGTCACCCTGGCCATGCAGCATAGTGCCCCCCAGCTCCTCTCTACAGTGCAGCACTATAGGACAGAGGTAGGGAACCTTGTCTCTCCAGCTGCTGCAAAACTACAACTCTCATCATGTCTGGAATATCCAGGCATGATGAGAGTTGTAGTTTTGCAACAGCTGGAGAGCCAAGGTTCCCCATTCCTGTAGTAGATGCCCCCATGTGTTGCTGCCCACAGTAGAGGGCTCCGGTGTCCCTATATAGATCGCCCCCTGTAATGCTGAATAGGAAAAAAATTATGACAACTGATTAAATAAACATATGGAAACTGCTATTAAATCATAGGAACTGATCAGCCAGTCAGTGACAGAGGCGGGATCTGAGCGGAGTTGAAATGGATCCCGCCTCTGTTACTGACAGGCTGAGCGGACTTGAGACGTCACGTCTCGAGCCTGCATCAGACACCAAAAAGCGGCCGGGGACCAGAGCGCCGCGATACAGGACCTGCCGCTGGATCCGGGGAGGTGAGTGGACATCTTTTCTCTCAGCCACCTCCTCCCCGGCCAGATCCCAAAATAGTCCCCCCGCTGGAGTACCCCTTTAAATCTTTGGCAGATAATCTTTCTGTGTAAATGAACCCTTAGATGATGCAATACTGATGATGCAAACTTTTCCCAGAATTGTATCACAGGCTGTGAGAAATATAGAAAGTACGTCTATATCTTGAAAATTTCAAATTTTGATCATAATTTTCGATTTCAGCACCCCAAAGTTAGTTAAGATCAACTGTTTTCATGTCGGAACCTTTTTGGCTGTTGACCAATTTAGTACGGGCTGCACAGACATTGTTAGGGATGTCCATGCAGCCCTTTTCCAAACAGTTAATACATTACCTTTCCATGTTCCCGATCTCCTCCTGCGCTCTGCATCCCCCCCTATTCCGCAGCTTCAGAGCGGCCCATCTCAGCTGACAGGCCGGTCAGTCAATTAGTGGCCAGGACCGCCATGGCCAGTGATTGGCTGAGCGGCCTGCCAGCTGAAGCTGCAGCATGCAGGACCAGGGAGGAAGCATGCAGGGCACAGGAGGAGACCAGGAATGTGGACAAGTTGAATCGTCAGCCGTCGGCCGCACATCGCAGTGCCACGTGTCGCTGTTGCACGGTCAACGCCTGATGATTTTAGGTCAGGGCCTAAAGAAACGATCAGCCGATGATTGTTTCATGTTTGATGGAAGTGATGGAGGTTACAGGGACCCTATGTTTTACATTGCTAGTGGATAGTACTTGGATCTGACACACAATTCAGCACAATCCACATCAAAGTCTGTCAAACCTGCGAAGTGTGAATGTCCCGTTAGACTTCAAAATATTCTTTCCCCTATAACTGAAGTTGTTTCAGAAGTCTCAGTTACTGGGGGAAACTGGATAAGGTGACAGTATTCTTAGTCCAGACTCTGCTTGCTCTAGATGCTGTGGCCTTTGTATACACTGCAAATATTTGAGCGCCACATTGTATATATAATGATAACACTGCGGCCCTATCTCTGTCCTTCAGCTCAGCTCCAGAGCATCTCGTTTTCAGTCCATCCAACAGGGAGGAAGGTTCTTCTGCCCAGCAAGCAGCATCACTGTTTGCTGGAGGTGGCTCTTCTAAGCCATGTAGTAGGCAGACATATCTTCTGTAAATGAGGGGTACTTAAAGGGAATGTTGCTTTACTTAAAGAGTTCGCTGAAAAGTATATTACTAAATGCTGTTACAAATATCTTGGGCAATATGGCAGCCGCCATAGCAGTGTACAAAAATGTATTTAAAAAAAATGACAATCAGAAAACAGAAACAGAATAAAGTAAAAAGAACACATTTCTGTATCTGGCTCTAATCAGTCATACAAAATCTGGGCAATACATTCCCTTTAAGTTATTGCACATGTAGCGGAGCTTAAATCACTATTCACTGGCCAGACCTTTAATTAGGTTCCCTCAGTAAAATTCCTTAAAGGAGAAGTCCTGTGAAAGTAAACAAAAAGTGAAATGGAAAGGGGGTTGGGCAAATAAACCAAGTTAACTTACCTATCCTCGTGCCCCATAGCGCTGCTGCCGGGTCCAAAAGACAGCACTTCCAGCTGCAACGTCACTTAGGGCCCTATTCCACTGGACGATTATCGTTCAGATTATCGTTAAATCGTTCGAAACTAAATGATAATTGTTAACTACATTTCAACCGAACGATTAATGACCGAACGAGAAATCGTTGATCGCTTTATAAGACCTGGACCTATTTTTATTGTTGCTCGTTCGCAAAACGTTCGCACTGAATAAGACGTCGTTCGGTCGTTAGCAGTAGATATGAACGCAATAGCGAAGAAATAGCGAAGAAAAAACTATCGCAAATACAATCTTAAGTAACGATTATCGTTCCATGGAAATGAGTGAACGTTTTCAGGTCTTTCGCAATAGCGTTCATTTGAGATTGTTAATTGTTAATGATTATGTGAACGATAATCCTCCTGAGCGGCCATAAGCGGGACCCAGGAGCCACTGGTAAGTATAGATAGTTTATTTATTTATCACATACCCAGAGGCATGGGGACTGATAAGTATACATTGTGTACCCCCACCCCTTCCATTCAGCTTTTTTTTTTACTTTCACAGGACTTGTCCTTTAATGCCAAAACATCCCTACTTTATTAAAACATGCCTGCAAACTCGCTAGCATGGGGAGAAAGAGCATGCGTGATGCGTGGTGCAGCGGCTGTGGATGGCAAGGGGTGCAGAGGAGGACACGGGGGAAGCATGGAGAGGAAAGCATAAAACATCTTTATTATTTTTCCACCTTTAAAGCAAGGGCTGCATGGACATCACACGATTATCGAGCTGTCTAATGGGCTCAGTAAGCGAGTGCCGATCTAGCAGATATAGCATAGCAAGAGTTGGGCCATTTAATGTGGCCTTAACACATTGGGTGGCATGTACATGTAAAAATATAACTGATCTAGAAAGATGAATGCCAATAATACAATAAATTTAAAAAGAACTTGAGCTGCAACTTTGCAGAACAGTTGCATGGACTATTATGTCTATATGGCAGGTTAAGAGGAATAGTGCCAGAGTCCCTGTTTCTCTGATGTAGAAACAGTTTGATTGTGAAACTATCACTTCCAATGTCCAATGTCCACCCCTCAGAGTGAAGGCCCTATTATAAGGGCTGATTTTTGGGCGAATGAGTGTTTGAGAAAATGGAAATCATCCTTATCAGCAGCACATCGTCCAGTGTAAACAGGGAATGTGCAGTGTGTTCAGGTTAAAAGCTATACAAATGATCAATTATTATTTAAAGGGGTATTCCACATAACTTTTGATATGTTGCTGCCCATGGTGAAACTAACAATTCCTACCATACTTGTTATTATCTATTCAGTTTCCTTCCCCCAGTTCTTAGCTGCTGATTTCTCCTAAATACACAAAAATCTCTCTGTGAGCTTTTTTCTCTACTCCCCCCTCCCTTCTGAGATGGCTGATGCAAACAAGTCCTTGGCAGGCTCAGCAGAAAGCAGCTCAGAACTGGGAGAAGGAGACTGAATAGATAATAACAAAAAACCCAGTTAAGATCCAATGATTGCTGCCCCCTCTGACTTTTGGATCAACCAAAAAATTATGATCCGCCTAGAGCCCACCTGACCATGAACGGCTGTGGCACCAAAAGGTATGGAGGGGCTCCCATTGAAAGGTCCTGACTAGAGATGAGCGAACCGGGTTCGGGTTCGAGTCCATCCGAAACCCGATCGTTCGGCATTTGATTAGCGGTGGCTGCTGAACTTGGATAAAGCTCTAAGGCTATGTGGAAAACATGGATATAGTCATTGGCTGTATCCATGTTTTCCAGACAACCTTAGAGCTTTATCCAAGTTCAGCAGCCCCCGCTAATTAAATGCCAAACGATTGGGTTCGGATGGACTCAAACCCGAACCCGGTCATCTCTAGTCCTGACCTAGGTGGAGCCTCTCAGGAACATACAAAAGTAAAGCAGGGAGACATCTCATTGGAGAAGAATTGCAGAAACTCTTAGAGTGTTAATGGTGCCAGAAAAATCAGTGGAAATTACAATTAGACTTTAATTAGAGAGAAGATATGACATTTTGCTCTTCTGGAGAACTTGTGCCCTTAGGGGTCATGTTCTGGGTCCCTAAAAGCAGTGTATTTTACTTTTAGGGTGAAAATGCTAGTAATGCAAATCAAAACACATGGGATTTGGTATAATCTAGGAACTGGATAGCATATATTAAGGGTGCGTTTACACAGAAAGATTTATCTGACAGATTTTGAAAGCCAAAGCCAGGAATGGATTTGAAAAGAGGATAGATCCCAGTCTTTCCTTCATGACCTGATCCCTGTTTATAGTCTCTTCCTGGGTTTGGCTTCAAAGATCTGTCAGATAAATCTGTCTGTGTAAACGCACCATAAGAACTGGTGATCCATTGTCTTCAGGATATCAATATTTTCTGTGCTACTTGATGACACCAAGAATAACAGGACGGTTTGATTTTTGTTGAAGGATTTTGAGGCACAAGAAACAATCTACTGTGTTGCCTGTAGCGGCACTGTAAGCCATGTGAGAAAAAGAGATGTGTTGAGATTGAGCGAACATTTGGGCCTAGTCAGTCACAGAGAGGTGGGGTGAGGTAGAGGTGGGCCTAGTTAGTCACAGAAAGGTGGGGTGAGGTAGAGGTGGGCCTAGTCAGTCACAGAGAGGCGGGGTGAGGTAGAGGTGGGCCTAGTCAGTCACAGAGAGGTGGGGTGAGGTAGAGGTGGGCCTAGTCAGTCACACAAAGGTGGGGTGAGGTAGAGGTGGGCCTAGTCAGTCACAGAGAGGTGGGGTGAGGTAGTGGTGGGCCTAGTCAGTCACAGAAAGGTGGGGTGAGGTAGAGGTGGGCCTAGTCAGTCACAGAAAGGTGGGGTGAGGTAGAGGTGGGCCTAGTCAGTCACAGAGAGGTGAGGTGAGGAAAGAATGACTGAAGCCTGAGGTGGAATAGGGAGCCCCTGTCACCATGAGAGGACTATGAAAGGGAGTCAAGCATGACCTCTAATTAAAAACCCCTTAGAGGGATCACTCAAGAGAAAGAAAAAGCTACTGAAACAAGTTCAGTAACATTCCAAGACTGGTTGCCCCATGGCCTGATCAAAGGACAAAAATACATAGTTATAGTATGAAGAAGCCTGTGCTGTGATTAGCGGAAGCCAAGAAACATGTCTGCAGGTGGCCATGCCGCTGAGACACTGTGATGATACCAGAGTCTGTAGTTATCCTGCTCCTGCAGGTAGAGAACAGGGTGAGTGACGTACAGAACAAAGGGTTTGAATAGAGAAACTGAGAAATCACTGTCAAGCTGACCCCTATGCTGTTATTCCGGTTCAGGAAAACTCACACGAAGCACAGCTGAGAAATTTTCATAGCAATGTTAGCACCGACTGCAATGTTACCTTTATTTTGTAGGTCCACGGGTGCAAAAATTCAATAAATGCTTTTGTTTGGCAGCGTAAAGTGTCAGAGAGGCGTGGCCAGGGCTCTTATTGCCCTAAGCTGCATTGTATTCCAGTCCATCTGTTTAAAAATGTGTCCAACACCCAAGCCTTGTGTCGCTTGTGACGCATCAGTTCACCTTTATAGACCTTTTAGAGTGTATTGTTCAACGTAAAATACGCACAATACACCGAGACACTATTGTGCATTTTCCATGGTCTACATAACCTGTATCAAGACTTTTCTGGTCTAAAAACTGAAGCCATGAAAGGGATTTAAAAGGAACTAAAAACGTAATCAAATGTTCGCCCATTTTTACTTTAAGGCTATGTTCACACAACATACATTTTATGAAAAGAACAGCAGTTGTTTTCAATTAAAACAATGGCCGTTCTTTTCATAGTGAAATGTAAAGTCAATGCAAACACACAGTGTATTAAAACTAAAATGTCAATTATTTCCAACAGTTGTGCATTGATTTCAATGTAATTTTTAATGCAACAACAGCTGTTGTTTTGGAGTGCCAAACAGCGACCCTCGTCTGTACGTTGTGTGAATGTAGATTCAGGGTGAAGGAATATATTGATGTAATAGTAGTAGCAAAGAGAAGGCACTCTGGATTCACTGTCAAGGAAAATGGCGCTTGGGTGAATGAGCGTTGGTAAATGAATTATCGCCAGCTCATGGGCTACACCATGTGAACAGTGTTGCTGTAGCTATAATGGGACCGAGCCAGGATTCCAGTGGTATGAAAACTATAAAAACATTTATTGTAACAGCGCAACATGTTTGGCCTCAACTGTGCCTCAGAGCCTTTTTCAAGCATCCAGTACTCCAGAGCCTTTTGTATTTTTTTTTCCACTTCATGGGATAAGCTCTTCTTTCTGCTTACTGCTGAAGACACAAAAAACTGCTTGTCTGCTTTCATCTCCGTTTTCCCCCTCCTTTCTGCTGATGTAACATCCAAGGTCAAGTGGCTGATTAACTCACTGTGATTATGCCTTCCGGCATTACAAAGTTGTTACTAAGTTGCAGATAGGGACTTGTTTACATCAGCCTTCTTGGAAGGGGAGCGAGAAAAAAAGCTCACAAACAGATTTTTGTGTCTTCAGCAGCAGCTCAGAACTGGGGAAAAGAGACTGACTAGATAATAACAAGTATGGTATGAAATTCTAGTATCGCCATGGGCAGCAACATATAAAAAAAAGTTATGTATGAGCGGAATACTCCTTTAGATGCTTAGTTACTTTGTGCAACTTCATGATGCTTTAGTATAAATTGAATCACTCAAATGCCTTGTATTTGAAAAGGAGACGTGCCTTTTCTGTTAGATTACGTTAAAAAACTTAAGGGGGGAGGGGTCCCCTTTAATGTAGATAAACTTGTAGGTCTCGTCGAGTTAAATATTTTTCCCAATTCATTAATTTAGCAAATTTATATCCTTCTCCTGCTGCTCTTTACCTTCTATTGTTGACAGCTCATTGTATAGGTTACTAACCAGGACCATGCTCTAAAAGCAGTAGTCTTGCTGGTGAATATATAGATATAGGGGAAAGTTTATCAAACATGATGTAAAGTGAAACTGTCTCAGTTGCCCCTAGCAACCAATCAGATTCCACCTTTCATTTTCCAAAGAGTCTGTGAGGAATAAAAGGTGGAATCTGATTGGTTGCTAGGGGCGACTGAGACAGTTTCACTTTACACCATGTTTGATAAATCTCCCCCATAGTGTAGATGTATAGAGATATAATGTAGCTTTTAGAGCAGAGCAGTGGTCGGTAACCTAGACAACAAGCTGCCAACAATAGAAGGGAAAGAGCAGAATATTAGGAGAAGAAGAGAACATTTGCAAGATGAATGTATTTTCAAAAATATTTAACTTGACGAATGCTACAAGATTAACTATGTTAATTGAGATGGGAATACTCCTTTAACAATACTCGCATTGAAGATGTACTGAAGTCGCTAAAGTGCAACTGAGGATCACATGACCGGATTACTCTAAGACTAGAATATTGCAAAATAGTGTCAGCTTATTTAGTAGGCCTGGTGGCCAGATGAGGATGATTTTATGGCCAGATTTAGGCTATGTTCCCACACAGTTAAAACAATGTCCGTTGTTTGACACGGCTGTTGTTTGCAGTGTCAAACAACGGCTGCCGTTTTACATGTTCCTGCCATATCGGCAGCAGGAACATCATTTTATTTCTATTTAGATTGAGAGCACATTTAGGTGTGCCGGCAATCCAATTAGTATAACGGTCATACATTGTGTGCACAGAGTGGAAACAATGGCCGTCGTTCGTGCATTAGTGGCCGCAAATAATAGACAAGTCAATTATTTGTGCGGCCATAGTGACTGACGGCTTTTTTTTAACAATACAGCGTGTGAGCAACGGCCGATGTTCGCATACAGTGCATCATTTATGACATGAACGCATTGTTTTAATTGCCAACAATGGCCGTTCTTGTCATTAAAAATTCATTGTGTGAACATAGCCTTAGGGTGACTTTATAATATAGATAGAAAAATGGAAAGTTACCAAATGTATCACATATATTAACATATCACATATATAAAGGGTGCTTGGTCATTTTCTGAGGACACATTTAGGTAAATGGGAGATGGAACTGTACTAAGCTACAGGGGAAATATTTGGCACATTGCAGCCAGTCCACTCTTTCATGCCTAGGTGCATCAGAGCACAACGGCCTGGACCTGTACAACACGTTCTACCACAACCCTGCACACCTATGAGGACAAATACACATTGACAAATATATATTCAAAATCCAATATGTATATTTTTCAATACTAAATTGGAGAGAAAATCTATATAAATAAAAAAGGAAAATAAATAGAACAAAATAAAAAAAACAACAACTGTATATATAGAATATAATACAGCATCATCCCTTTTTTAATAGCTTCCTGCATGCATCTGTCAGGTTTATTCATATTTCCATATATCTAGAAGTGATGTACTGTACAGTAATACTGTTTTTGTATGTTTTTTTTCTTTAGTACCCTGAATATGGATTTTTGGGTGTTTCCGAAAAGATTCAACTCTTTCGCCATAACCTAAACTCAGAAAATGTCCTTGAGCGTCTTATACCGAGCAATTTCATTGGAGAGGGAGACTTAATTGAAGTAATTCTTCCCGGTGAGTATCTGAATGTTGTGTTAGTAGAACATCTGACCTGCACCTAGTGAATCTTTGAAGTGGCGTTTAATTTTGGATTTAGCCAAAGCAGCCGATGGATTTAGACTAGCCGGGGAAATGTGATCTGACAATCTGCTCACCAAGGAGTTGGAATCAAAATAAAACTTTCTATGTGGGTTATAATGATGATCTAAGTGATTACAATGCTACAACAAAAGAAGAGGTTTATTGGGGGGAAACTGTACAACAGAAAGGAGACTCTAGTACCCTGTTGGGTATACAAGGTGCAATATGGTTGGGTACCTCTAGCCTGGATACAAGATGAGATATGGTTGGGCTCCTCTAGCCTGGATACAAGATGAGATACGGTTTGGCACATCTAGCCTGGATACAAGATGAGATATGGTTGGGCTCCTCTAGCCTGGATACAAGATGAGATACGGTTGGGCACATCTAGCCAGAAAAGAAGATGAGATATGGTTGGGCACCTCTAGCCTGGATACAAGATGAGATATGGTTGGGTACCTCTAGCCTGGATACAAGATGAGATATGGTTGGGCTCCTCTAGCCTGGATACAAGATGAGATACGGTTGGGCACATCTAGCCAGAAAAGAAGATGAGATATGGTTGGGCACCTCTAGCCTGGATACTAAATGAGATACGGTTAGGTACTTCTAGCCTGGAAACAAGATGAAATACAGTTTGACACCTCTAGTCTGGATACAAGATGAGATACAGTCGGGTACCTCTAACCTGGATACAAGATGACATATGGTTGTGCACCTCTAGCCTGGATACAAGATGAGATACGGTTGGGTACCTCTAACCTGGATACAAGATGAGATACAGTTAGGGGGCCTCTAGCCTGGACACAAGATGAGATACAGTTGAGGTCCTCTAGGGCCTGTAGGGTCTGTAGGTCCTGCACTTTCCTAGGATATCCTAGCTGGTCCTATAACTGTAGCGTTACATGCGGTCCCGTACGTAGTGGTGATTTCTTCATTTTTGCACTTTTCTTTGCCGACCCAAAAGGTTCTGTGGGGTGTCCGGGGCTAGGCGAAGATATCCCAGTAAAAGACCGCTGTCAGATCGCTACGTAGGGCGCTCGGGAAGCGTAAGTACACTGCGGGCGTAAGTTCGCGGACCGTTCGTAGCCGGCCGCAACTTACGTAAACCCCCGGCCGGAGTTTAACACGTACATGTTCGGCCGCGAAAATATGCGGCCGGACATATACGTAGTGTGAACATAGCCCCCGAATATATAGGTTTTGTTTGACAACCTTCAGTATTAGATGATTATTATTTAGTGGCTAATAATTTTGGAAAATGACAATTTCATAATTATTCTCTTTTTACACAGCGTCTGTGTCCCTTGACTTCTCAATCCGGCCTCACATCCTACTAGTTCACTCCTACAAATCTCCGGCCTTCTGTGACTATTGTGGGGAAATGTTGTTCGGCTTAGTGAGACAAGGCCTAAAATGCCAAGGTAAGAGTAAAAAAATTATTGGACAGATTTAAGGAAAAACTGTTGTTGTTGCTCATGGGCAATACAGGCAGTTTTTGCAAAAGGCGCCCTATTCGTTACATTGAGGCGCTTAGGCAGGCGGAATTTCGAGTGGGCAATGGGAATTCCGCTCGGAATTATTATGCTGATTCCTCAGTGTGAACTGACCCTAAGGCCCAAATAACACCCCACCCGGAGCGCCACTGTAACACCACCACTAAACAGAGAGTAAATAATACCACCATACTGAATACAGTGTAAAAGACTAATATAACCATTGACTCACCGGTGACGTCTTCTGTTATTTCCTTCTGGTCTCTTTTAGTCACAACTCCAACTCAACTTTTTCAGATAAAATTATAAGGCTCCTAACTTTCCCATCTACATAAACTTCCCATCCATAGTGCTTAAGTAATAATGCCCCTCGATTTTTGATGCTTCCCCGCCCCCCATTTAGTAGGTAGGTTGGACCCTCAATTTACCAAAGATGCCTCACCACTTCCCTGGGTATATACCTCATTCTACTCACTATATCAGCAATCATCTGGGGCACCCAGATCAAAAGTCTAAGGTTCTGGATCCCTTGAGGATACAGACCTTGGGCAACTGCCCAGTTTGCAGCAGAAGCCCCATTCAGACAGTGGGGACGGATTATTTTTTATACATTAAATAGTCTTGATATAATTGATGCTTAATCTATACACTTTTTACCCCTTAATATTTCAGGCTGTGGTCTTAACTTTCACAAGAGATGCGCCTTTAAGATACCTAACAACTGCAGGGGCGTAAAAAGAAGTCACCTTTCCAGTAGATCATTTACAGGGGCAAGTTCTATCCCCAAACAAAGAGCTGTGACGCTACCAACTGGAGGCAGCTTAGAAGACCTTGGAGGAAATAACTCAGAGGCACAGGTAAAATGTGACAATATATGGCCATCACAGCTATAATCACTAAGTGTATGTCCAATTATTACCCCAGTGTCCACTGGAAAAGGTTGGGAAATGTCAGGAGTGGAAGGAGATGGTCTGAAACTGAAATGTTGTATTATTAGGCTAGCAATAGCCAAAATAAATGGTCCTTGCCACCCTGGTAGTGCCAGGCTGTTGCTTGGTATCGGACTGGCCATAGAAAATTGTGATGACCCCAGGCTTTTAATTATCAAGCCCCCTATTATTTCCATTACCAGCCAGATACATAACCAAGTAGTAGTCTGGCATTTCCAGGGTGGGATAGGGCCATTTTTGTCTTTTGCCAGCCTAATAATACCAGCCTGCTACTGCTTAGTCCTAAACCTTATTTTTTGTATGCTCCGGGTCTGAAGGTACCTGACAATGCCTGTAGGTACTGTGGTAATAATAGGGAGGAGAGTTAGTGTTAGCATTTTTCCAGGCTAATGCTAGGCCCTGGCTTTGCAATGGATGCTGTCTACCATATGGTTTCTGCTGCCCAGCCTAAAGTAACCACTAGAGATGAGCGAACCAAATTTTGTTGAACGGAGATTCGTTTTGAACTTTGCAAAAGTTTTTGCTAAGTCCAGAATGAGTTTGTTAAGATGGTGGCCACACAATTTAAAAAAACATAAAAGACACAAAAGGGCATACTTACCTGTCTACCCTCCCCTGGTGTCCATGTCCAAGTCCTTGATGTCTCCAGTCACCTCCAGCCCGCTCAGCCAATCAATGACTAAGAAGGGAAAGCGTTGCAGCCAGTGATTGGCTGAGCCAGTTGTTACTCTTGTCTCGAGATTGATAGCCCACTCAGCCAATCCCTGACCACGGGTCTGTACAGTCAGACAGTGATTGGCTGAGCAGGCTGTCACTCTGGTCTCGCACTGGAAAAGAAGGACATCTGGGGAGAGCTGTTTTAGTGTGGGTTTTTTTAAGGTTAGGTTCGAACAAGCCCGAACTTTATGTCAACAGTTCAGTGAACCTGCCAAACCTAACTTTTGAAAATTTTGCTCGTCACTAGTAACTACCAAAAGATACACGCAACAGCAAGAAAAACCGTACCACTGCCACATGATTTCTGGTTAGAACGGTACATTTTTAGTGCACAATGCAGAAGAGGAACAATATGAGGAGAATGCATAATCGTGAGGCAGAAATAACAGTGCTTTATAGTCACAGGACTCACATGGACCTCTACAGAAAGTCTATGGGACCGCCTCCTGACACATCCACAAAGTAGGGAGAAGCAGTGCTTGGCTGGACTCTTCTCCCCTTTAGTTTTAGAAATTGCCTAGACCCCCACTGATCAAAACCTTTGATATCTCTATGCAACACTTCAATAGATTTTCTCTGAAGAATTATGGCTGTTTTTTTTTTAGACAACCCAATTTTATAGATTTTACTCTTACAGGTTAACAACAGAAAATCCAGAGTCCCATCCTTCAAGGGACGACCTATATGGAAAGATTGGCAGGATATGAACAGAGTGAAAGTCCCCCACACCTTTCAAGTCCATACATACACACGTCCAACAATATGCCAACACTGCCGACGCCTCCTAAAGGGACTTTTCAGACAGGGCATGCAATGCAAAGGTGAGCATATAGGGGCATATGTATCATTCTTTTTTCAACATTATTTTGGGTAGGAGCCTTTGCTCTTTTTTTTTCTCTCGCTAATGTGAACTTTTTTAAGTTTTTTATTAATGGTACATAACTTTGTAATGTAACTTTATTGATAAAGAAAATATACATACATATACGTATATATAATTTTATGTATTTTTTTTTAAATTAAGGAGTACTCTGTATAGGTCTTGAATATGGAGGCACTCATCTGTCAATCTATTTTCTACAGATTGTCGCTTTAACTGCCACAGACGATGTGTCCCAGATGTACCAGACGAGTGCCTGGGAGAAGTAGCCAGTATTGATGGAGAAGGTACCTTTAAAAAAATTCTATAAGCTTTTAAAACAGGGGTGTAAAACTCAAATATAAAGTCGGGCAAAATTTTAAAATTGGACAAAGTCGCGGACCAACCATGATAATTATTGAGGCGCGAATGACGCGGGCCTGGCACTGTCAGTGGTGTGCACTATGATAATTGACATGATCTATTGCTATGCCATGAATAAACCCCAACCCATGTAATAGCCAACCCTCCAATATTGGAGCCAACCCTCCATGTAGTAGCCAACCCAACTAAAATTGCCCCACATATTAGCCAGACCTCCAAATAGTGCCCAAATAGTAGCCAGCCCCCCACGTGTCCCATATAGTAGCCAGCCCTCCTCCATAGTCTCTTATATAGTAGCCAGCCCTCCTCCATAGTCTCTTTTATAGTAGCCAGCCCTCCCCATTAGTCTCATATAGTAGCCAGTCCTCCACCATAGTCTCTTATATAGTAGCCAGCCCTCCCCCATAGTCTCTTATATAGTAGCTAGCCCTCCCCAATAGTCTCATATAGTAACCAGCCCTCCCCAATAGTCTCATATAGTAGCCAGCCCTCCCCCAAAGTCTCTTATATAGTAGCCAGCCCTTCCCCATAGTCTCATATAGTAGCCAGCCCTCCCTCCTAGTCTCTTATATAGTAGCCAGCCCTCCCTCCTAGTCTCTTATATAGTAGCCAGCCCTCCCTCATAGTCTCTTATATTGTAGCCAGCCCTCCCCCATAGTCTCTTATATAGTAGCCAGCCCTCTCCAGTAGTCTCATATAGTAGCCAGCTCTCCCCAGTAGTCTCATATAATAGCCAGCCTTCCCCAGTAGTCTCATATAGTAGCCAGCCCTCCCCCATAGTCTATTATATTGTAGCCATGGCGGGCCAGATGTAATTCAAACTCTAAATTGCCTGGCGGGCTAAAAATAATGGCACCAAGGGGCAGATTTGGAGCGCGGGCCAGAGTTTGACATGACTGTTTTAAAACCACCAGCTTCTCGCGGTTATAAGCTCAGGGCTGATGTTATCTACAGTAACTGTTTTATACAGAGCTTCTTGGGAGCTTTAGTCTGTTATCCTCCCTCCTCGTCCTTGCTCTCCTGGTTTTTGATCCTCTGACTTGTCTCACTGTTCTTAGTTTTCCGATGTTTGGCGTATCCATGATTTACAGGACTGACGACCTTGGCGGCCTCGAACCTAGTTAGAGTATGGAATGTTGCCCAGTTGGCGTTGGTGTTTAGGATACATCGTCCAGTTAGGTAGAGACAGTGGGATGGGTTAAGTTCAGATTACTGTTGCCCTTCAGACATGACAGCAACATTAAGAGTCGGGCCATGTTAACAAAACGTAACAATAAGGGTAAAATATGGCCGTATGTGGATAAATACGACCTGAAATAAAGAACATGGTCATTATTTCAGGCTGTATTTATCCAAATACGGTCGTATTTTGCCCTTATTTTTACTTTTTGTGAATTAGGCCTTGTAGTGGTTTCAACAGTTAGGAAAGACTTGACTTTGAGAATATTTTTGGTGGCAGACAGGATTAAATATTGGGAACGAAAGACAGATTTGAGTCTAGTAAGATCTCAAGACAGCAGCATCTTGTCTAGAAGTTGTAGGAAGTGGCACACACAGATATGGAAATATCAGGTTCAGATAGGTTAGTAAATGGATGTTCTAGACATAGACAGGGCGGTTGCAGTTCAATGTATCGCCCCAGATAAAATTTCTATTATGCTCAATTTTATGAGCCATACTTTTCTTTAAAGAGGTTTTTACTTTGAACCCTTCCTGACCACACATTTGAGTGGGAACTGCTGTAACTTAGCGGCTCCTTCTAGATCCTGAGAAGGCCCTTTAAGCCATTGATATGAACCAATATGGTATATGGAAATGGTTTGTAGTCATAAAATGTGCTACAGGTGCTCTACACCATAAGTGACGTGTTACTATCTGGTGTGATTGAACTCGAAATAAACAATATGAGAGAAATGTAACACAAAAATGTTGGTCCCCGATTTGCAGATGGAGAAAGTTTTAACCAAGAAGTTGAATATGAAAGTGAAAACGAGAGACTGATCAGTGCCAGTAGTAGTAGTACACAGGAGGAAGAGGAGATTCCCGTTAAAAGTCCGGAAAGCACAGTCCGAGGATGTGATAATCCAATGTTTGATAGGTAACTATGTAACTCTGGACGTGGATGGTGGTTTCCAACTTTATACCCAATAAAGAGTCCAGCTAGGTGGCACCTTTAAGAATAATATATGTATTTATCAGATTAACCCATTCAGTGTAAAGTAAAACTGGCTCAGTTGCCCCTAGCAACCAATCAGATTCCACCTTTCATTCCTCACAGATTCTTTGAAAAATGAAAGGTGGAATCTGATTGGTTGCTAGGGGCAACTAAGACAATTCTACTTTACACCAGTTTGATAAATCTCCCCCAAAGTCTTTTAACCATAGTCTTTATTGTAGGAACATGAAACAAGCACCTCAGGGTTTTATTTTGCACATGTAATACACACTCTCCATCACTAGTCCAACAGTGCCATCTGTTTCAATCCAGCACAGCTGCATCCATGTGTTTAATTACTGTAACTGGGTCATGTGATTGCCAGCTTGACCCTCATAAAATAACAGAGGAAGTGGTGTGTCCTGTAAACTTCCTGTTAAATTCAGGATGACATCATCCACTATCCCTTCTAGCTGCTCACAGACCCCTCTGCTCCCCACCCAGCTCTTTGTGCATGCAGCAGATACATTCTCAAGGGGATAAGGATATACTGTAGTTATAAACCATTACAAGGCTCTTCACACCTTACGTTTTTGCTGTGTTTTTTTTTTTTACCCAAAATGTGAGGTGTGAACACAAGCTTCACAAGACTTAAAATCTTCATAAGACACCACAGTTGTTATTATGGCTCTCCCTTTATGGTTATATTTCTTTAAAATACACAATCTGAATAAGAAAATGCATCAAAACTGCATATAATGTGAATTGACCCCAACCTACTTAGGAGTCTCACCTGGATGGACTCCACCAGGTCATCTCATTATGCAAAAAAGAGAAAACTATAGCACTTCCCCACAAAGACCCTCCGGTCTAAGGATGATGTACAAAAAGAAAAAAGAAAAGAGAAAAAATTAGATGCAATAATTACCCGTCCCAGTGTCCAATTGGGACAAAATAATATTAGTCCAGCAGCACGGTAACAGCATCTCACATAGGCGGTAGTATGGAAAAAGGAAAACTTTATTTCAGCATGGCACACATAGCAACGTTTCAACCTTAATGGTCTTTTTCAAGCATACTTTAAAAAGACCATTAAGGTTGAAACGTCGCTATGTGTAAAGGACATAGTATGAGCAGTATGGGTTGGCTTTGCTGATAACCATTGTCTTTCTTTTAATAGTAATTTCATCCCGCTCATGAGAGTTGTACAGTCTGTGCGGTATAACAAGAAGAAAAATAGTTGCGTATTGATGGAAGGCTGGCTGGTCCACTTCACCAGCAAGGATAGTATGGTGGGTAGAAAAAAAGGGTTCCTTTTAAAACACTTTGAGATAGATTTATCAAACTGGTGTAAAGTAGAATTGTCTTAGTTGCCCCTAGCAACCAATCAGATTCCACTTGTCACTCCTCACAGATTCTTTGAAAAATGAAAGGTGGAATCTGATTGGTTGCCGGGGGCAACTAAAACAGTTCTACTTTACACCAGTTTGATAAAACTCCCCCTTTATTCTTTACAGATTAAATTGATTTTGCATTTTATGTCAGAATACTCTTTATGATTCTCACAATAATTCTTTGCTTTGCAAGTTGCAGCTTATGCTTGGCAGCATACTTCTATTGGATACAACATTTATGATGTATATGGAGTATGCATTTCAGTTGTTTACAATTTATTAATTGGAGCATTCACACATAATAGTATTTTGATCAGTATTTTAAATCAAAAATTCCTTTAAGGGGAACCAGTCACATCCCTTATGGTGTGGAACCTCCGCTTCCCCCCCATACCTTACAGCTGTCAGGCACTGTGCCCAGTAGTCTGTGTCAGGATGTGATTTTCAAAATATCACTTTTTTAATCCCCACTCTCGGCACCTGACGTTGGCTGCGTGACTTGCCACTGTTCCTCTTCCCCAATACAGGCCTCTGGAGGCAGGGATTTAAAAAAAATGATATTTTCAAAATGCCACCACCACAGATTGCTCCAAACTTAACTAATATTCTCATAGAAATTTTAAAGTGTAATTGTCATTTTTTATTTTTATTTTGCAGAAATCAGTAGTATAAGCGATTTTAAGAAACTCTATAATAGGGTTTATTAGGCAAAAAAGCCTCTTTCTGTACTTAAAAAGCAATTTCCAAGCCACCCCCCCTTCACTTCTTATCTGTGCATTATCAGGCAAATCCATCTTCATTACAGAAAAGCCAGTGAAGAGATTCTGTTGTGTCCATTATATCCTATGGAGGGGGGAGGGGCTGAGGAAGATGAGTGAGCAGGGAGAATAGACAGGAAAGTCAGCTGTTTGTAGACTGTCTGGGCACCTAAAATGCTGGATTCAGAGGTCAGAAAGGTCAGTGCTTATCTAGGAACTTGCTGAGAGAAGATTGCAGGGTGTTGTGCTGTGCAGGACTGCTCCATGCTCACTCATCCCTCTCAGCCCCTCCCCTCTCCATAGAGCATAATGGACACAAAAATCCTACTTCTTCTGAAGTGAGAGGGGAGCTAGGAAAACAGCTTTTTGAGTACAGAAGGAAACTCTTTTGCTAAATAAAACCTATAACAGAGTTTCTTAAAGTCGCTTGTACTATAGATATTTATTATTTTCAGAAAAATCACCCTGAAATTACAATTATGTATCAATCACTTGCTCAGTTCTCAACCACCTGTTCAGCACCCAGCCTGGCAGTCTTGTATAAAGCCGTGGTGCCACACACCACAGATTACACACAGTGACTCTGACATAGTGTGGGTGCCACTATGGTGTCACTGTGTGGCGGTGCTGCTCTGTGTCGCCTTTTGCCATCTACATTCATATTTAATATTTATATTTCAAACATTCAAACTAAAGAAATGTCAATAATAATTAAAATGGTATGTTTAACACAATGCTCCATTTATCCTGCAGAGAAAAAAACATTACTGGCAGCTGGACAGCAAATGTATAACCTTATTCCATAATGACACTGGTGGAAAGTTTTACAAGGTGAGTTTACTGTGCGGTATTATCTGTATCTGCATGGTAGGCAAGGGCAGGTTTTTTATTATTTTCCCTGCAGCCTCAGAAATATATAAAGTTCTGTGGGGAACTCTGTAATGTGGTAGACCTCCAAAGTTTCTAGCAAAGACAAGATGGGGACAGGGGTGTCTAATTTCTAGTTAATCACTAGTTAGTCTCATTTTGTCCTTTAATGGTGCGTTCACACCTACAGGATCTGCAGCTGATTTTCTGCAGCAGATTTCATTTAAATAACTGAACACAGCATCAGATCTGCTGCAGATCCTGTAGGTGTGAACGCACCCTTAATGAACAAAGGGCCATTAATCTTGTCTTGACCTTGTTTTCAGTTTTTTGTATATTCATAAAAATATTTACTTTATGTGTGTTTTTCATGTATGTGTCAAACAGGTATGAATTTAGACATACATCAAGGCAGCTTCCTTAAATACTTTATTTCATACTTTATTTGTGGGTATGTTTACGGCTTGGGGAATGTTTTGTGCTCAATCTGTAGCTGTAAGGCTGCATTCACACGTTCAGTGTTTTTACCGGTCCGTGATTGTGGTCCGGCAGCTACCTCCGTGATCCGTGCAAAACAGTCCGTTTTTCATCCATTTTGCATCCGTGTCCGTTTTTTTCACGGATCTGTGTTAAAGCATTTTAAATTACATTGATTACATCACATCCGTGTTTTTCACGGATGAACACGGATGTCACATTGATTTCTATGGGGAATCCTTTCCTTGCATCCGATCAGAGTAATGACATGTCCTATTTTTTAACAGAACGGATCACGGATCCGTGAAATCACGGAACATCTGAATAGCCCAATAGAAAGCAATGGACTGTAAAATTGTCCGTGCGCACGGATCCGTGAGCACGGACAAGTTCCCAAAACGTGTGAATGCAGCCTAAGGCTATGTTCACACTACGTAAGTTTCCAGCCGTAGCGCGTTCCGTGAATAAGCGGCCGGAGACTTACGTAGTTTGCGTATAATGGAAAGTATACGAAGTATGGCTGCACAGTTCACACTACGTACGAACTTACGCCCGGATCGTACGCGGCGGCGTAAAAAATGAACCAGACCATTGTTTGCGGACGAAAATGCCGTAACTTACGCCCGTAGCGTAACATTCGGTCCCGTACGTAGTGGTGATTTCTTCATTTTTGCAGCTTTTTGTGCCGATCCAAAAGGTTCTGTGGGGTGTCAGGGGCTAGGCGAAGATTTCCAAGTAAAAGGCCGCTGTCAGATCACTACATAGGGCGCTCGGGTGTAAGTTCGCGGTCCGTACATAGCCGGCCGCAAGTAGCGTAAATTTCCGGCCGGAGTTTACCGCGTATATGTCCGTTTTCGGGGCCGGACATATACGCAGTGTGAACATAGCCTAAGTATGGAATATACTTACACACTCTAAGGCTATGTTCCCACATCGTAAGAGACCTCTGAAAAGATCATCCCAGCTGATCTTTGGGGCCACAGTGTTCTGATGCGGGCGCATCAGTGCGCGCCCGCATCAGAACTCTACATAGCACACTATGGAGCGAGCAGCCGGAGCCGCTCGCTCCACAGTGTGCACTGATATGGGTTCCTACGGCCGCTATTCAATGAATAGCGGCTGCAGAAAACTGTCATGTCAGTTGTTTGCGGCGCCGCGAGAGATCCTGGCCGGAGCGTTAACTATGGGGGACATTTATGAAGTCCGGAGTTTTTTTACGCCGGGCTTACAAATGTCCCCGCAGTTTCGGAGCTCTGGGGATTTATGGAGAGGCGCATTGCCTCTACATAAATCCCGTGTGCACGGAGCCTGTCCGATCCAAAAGTTTGAAACCTACGCCAGCTCAGAGCTTTTTACAACAGCCGTGATTTTACGAAAATATATGTTGTGTGAACATAGCCTTATACTGCACGCCATGTTATGGTGGCATTGATAGTAAAGGAGAAAGAAAGAAAAAGTATATGTCTACATTTATAATTTATAAAAAATAAAAAAAAACAAACTAACATTCGCCTTTACGTTTCAGGAATTGCCCCTTTCTGATATCCTTCACATTGAACTTTTTGACAAAAATATCAATAACCTTACAAAAGATGGGGAGACACCGCACTGCTTTGAGCTGCTGACAGACACCCTGGTGTTTTATGTTGGGGAAAGACGTCCTAATCCACAGGCTGGTTACAACCGCGCAGATTCTGGGGATATCTGGTATAAAATGATTCGACAAGCCCTGATGCCTGGCATGGGTGAGAGCACCACAACAAAGAGCTCCGTCAAGTCCAGTATTCCAGGTAGGATAATGTGTACTTTACTGTTTCTCCATCGGAGAAGAATACCCACAGTAGGCCCACTTGTTGGGGGAATATTGCCCTTTGTCAATTGACAGCATACCGCCGGAGTTCTAATGTGTCTTGCAGTACTGCATCTAATTTCTGTACATTTTGTTTACACATCCCTTGAAGGTGAACCAGGCATCCTCCACTCTGCCAATGATCGAGCCTCCCATTGATTTTAATGGGGTTTGTTACTCTAATCGAGCAGTCGAGCATGGAAAAATGTTCGACTTGAGTAACAAGGGCTCAAGCATTTTACTGCTCGCCCAACAATATTAAATATATATCATGCGTGTGAACACAGACTCATCCAACAGGCTGCGGTTTTGTTGGTATATAATTTTGCAGTAAACAATTTGTAACCAGTGATTTTTTTTTTTTTTTTATGTTCCTTCTTTTCTTTAGGAGCTTCGGTTCAACCACAGCAGAATTTGGTAAGTATAATGTATAGGCTTCACATAGTGTTAAGATATTTTGTTTCCAAGAAAAAAATCTTTTCAAATCAACTGGTGATATAAAGGGTCATATAACACAGCCTGAGTGCATTAATAAGCAAGCGACAATCTCAGTGACGGCACTTGTTTACATAGTCCTCATAAGGCTAAATCAGTCATGTGGCTAGGCCGCACAAATAATTGTTCGATCGTTCATGCAGCCCTTTGCAGCTATCAGCCATCGGCTACACATCCCCTATTACAGAATTTTTTTTGCTACCAGTTTACTCAATACCCAAAGTAGTGGTTTAGTGTAATATTGTTTGTTTATGACTAAGGGCCATTTTACACTGTTTCTTATATTTTAGGATATCAGTCATATGTATCAGATCTTTCCTGATGAAGTTCTAGGTTCAGGACAGTTTGGCACTGTCTATGGAGGTAAGAAAGAGTGTTTTTCCATGTATACTTTAGAGGGAATGTGTCATCAAGCTTTTACCTTAAAGTGTCACTGTCATTTAAATTTTTTTGCAGAAATCAATAGTACAGGTGATTTTAAGAAACTTTGTAATTTGGTTTATTAGCCCAAAAATGCTTTTTCATCATGAAAAAGCAGTGTGAAGCTCTCCCCCTGTCTTCATGGTTCCCTATGAAGAGGGGAGGGGTGGAGGGAGGTTTTTTTTTTTTACTATCTAAATTATTTAAAAAAAACTGAAATCTTACAGTTTTCATTCTGGCCACTAAGCCTAATAATAAGCTGACACAACCAGTGGCGTAACTAGAATTGGCTGGGCCCCATAGCAAACTTTTGATTGGGCGCTGGTCATTAGTGCTTGCAGTTAAAGGGACTTTTGCAAAACCCAGGAGGCCCGCTCGGCCAACAGGTGTTGCATATGATGACGGCTCAGGGGGCCCAGTGTATTGCAGGAGCAGGCCATGGGGCCCCCTGATGCGGCGGGCCCCATAGCAGCCGCTATGGCTGCTATAGTGGTAGTTACGCCCCTGGACACAACCTATTTTGTATAAATCACGTTCCAGCAGTCTCCTCCTTATCATCACAGGTGGGATTACAGCGAAAGTTTTTTTTTTCTTTTTTAGGAAAGCATCGGAAGACTGGGAGAGATGTTGCAATAAAAATCATTGATAAACTTAGATTTCCCAGCAGGCAAGAAAGTCAGCTCAGAAACGAGGTGGCCATATTGCAGGTATAAATAAAGATGGCATAAATAAGTCTGATGACACATTACTGTCCTACATGGGAATGTGTCCCCGTAAAGTGGAAAATAGGTGTTAGGGCCGTATTACATGGCTCGATCACTAATATAAATGAGTGCTGATCTGCTAGATGAGCCTTTTACACAACTTGATAATCGTGCAGTAAGGGCTGCATGTACATAGTTAGTGATGTCCGTGCAGTCCTTTATGCATATAGTAAATAATAAAGAACATATGTTACCTCTCCACGCTCCCCTGTGTTCTCGCTTCTCCCTGCTCCCCACCTGGAACTTCAGAGCCGGTCTCTGAAGTGACAGGCCAAGCAGCCAGTCACTGGCCGAGATGGGAGAGCGCCCTGGCCAGTGATTGGCTGAGCGGCCTGTCACTTCGCAGCATAGAAGCTTTAGCAGTGGCGATGGTGGTAAGTGGGCAGAATTGAGAACACCATCGGGGACCGTGGACAGGTATATATAAAGTTTAATTCTTTTTTCTACACAGTCATCAGCCGTTGGCCATGTATCACTATACGTGGTCCGCAGTCCATGGACCAAAAGACATGATCAGTCGATAAACGTTGTCATCGTCTGATTGTTCTCTTTATTACATAAAGCCTGATTCGGCAGATTATCGCTCCGTGTAATAGGGCCCTTAGTAGTTCTGCCCTTAGTCCCGATGACCACTAACATCTATGGCAGACAGAGAAGAATGCATAGTTCGCTTGCTACAGAGATGACTTTTTTTTTTCCTTTAGAACCTGCGCTGTCCGGGTGTTGTTGACCTGGAAGCCATGTGTGAGACACCGGAACGTATTTATGTAGTCATGGAAAAGCTGCATGGTGATATGTTAGAAATGATCCTCTCCAGCGACAAAGGCAGACTCCCTGAAAGGATCACAAGGTTCCTTGTAACTCAGGTAAAGTATTTATGACTATTTTTAATGAAAACCATAATGGCTCAACTCATAACGGCTCAGACTGTGCCCCCTTGTTCTTTTGTTTTGACCCCTATTTAACATATTTAAAGGGGTTACAAAAAAAAGATGCTTTCTTTCAGAAACAGCAACACCCTTGTCTCCAGGTTGTGTGTGGTATTGCAGCTTAGTTCCGTTGAAGTAAATGAAGCTGAGTCTTAATGCTGTACACAATTTGGGGACAGGGGTGGCGCTATTTTTGCAATAAAGTAGCTGTATTTTTCTAATCCTGAATAACCCCTTTAAAAGTCAGGATGAAGTATGGGTAACTGAGACTAGGGGCAAAGAAGAGTGCACCATTAGGGTGGGTTCATACTGAGGAATTCTCGCGGATAATATCCGCGGAATTCCGTCGGCTGTCCGCGCGCCTTTCCGCCAGCTCCATAGACACCATTCTATGGGCCGGCGTATTCCGCTATCCGCCGAAAGAAGTGACATGATATTATCTGCGACAATTCCTCAGTATGAACCCACCCTTACACAGTGAACAGAGACAACTGCTTCTGACTCCCTTCACTGTGTAGTGCGGGCGATGAATAGTTGATCGGTAGAGGTGCCCAGTGTCGGTACTCTGCAGATCAAGGACTGATGACCTGTCCTGAGAATTGCCCATCACTCTTTTTTGCCCAAAAAACTAAATGTGTGCACATACCCTTAAAGTTTAGTAAATTGATCTTAATAAACATAACACTAAGTATTTGTTTCTTATAGATATTAGTCGCACTACGTCACCTTCATTCAAAGAGTATCGTTCACTGTGATCTCAAACCAGAGAATGTTCTCCTGGCAACAGAAGATCCATTTCCACAGGTAAGCATGAGACAAGAGAAAAAGACTTGCTGGGACCAATGGCCTTAGGGCCCTATTCCACTGGACGATTATCGTTTGCATAATCGTTAACGATTAACGATCTCAAACGACCGCTATTGTGAAAGACCTGAAAACGTTCACTCATTTCCATGGAACGATAATCGTTATTTATGATCGTATTTGCGATCGTTTTTTCTTTGTTATTTATTCGCTATTGCGTTCGTATCTATTGTGAACGACCGAACGATGTCTTATTCAATGCGAACGTTTTGCGAAAGAGCAACGATAAAAATAGGTCCAGGTCTTATAAAGCGATCAACGATTTCTCGTTCGGTCGTTAATCGTTACCTGCATTTCAACCGAACGATTATCGTTTAGATTCGAACGATTTAACGATAATCTTAACCAATATCGTCCGGTGGAATAGGGCCCAAAGACTTTCTGGGACCAATGGCTATGAATGGTCTTGCAGTGGTACACAGTAACAGCCCCTATTACACGGGCTGCTGCTGCTAGATCAGAGCTCATTTACTTGGCCAATTACATGGCCTGATAATCATTTAGCAAGGACTGCATGGACATCCTTAGCAATGTCCACGCAGCCATTGACCAAACTGTTTATATTACCTGTCTACGCTCCCGGTCTTCTCCAGCACTTTGCTTCCTCCCTGGTTCCCACCAGGTCCACCGCGACCTGATTGGCCTGTCATCTCAGGCAGACCGCTCTGAAGCTGCAGCGCACGGGAACTGGGGAGAAGGCAGAGTGCTGGAGAAGACTGGGAACGTGGACAGGCATTAACTGTTTGGTGAATCATCAGCCGCCGGCCGCACATCTCTACGTGCATCAGTGGCTGATGATTTTAGGTCTGGGCCTAAAGAAACGGTCAGCAGATGATCGTTTCATCGGCTGATCACTGTCTCTATTACACAGAGCAATAATTTGCCGAATCGGGCCGATCATGGCTCCGTGTAATAGGGCCCTAAGGCTTTTACCTCCCAATGGTCAAGAACACAATGTACAGTCGAACTGGTTTTGGCTTTGGGAAAATTTTATTAAATTAAATTGAAGTATCATGTATCAATCACTGCATTTTTAAAGACTCTAAAACCTAACTTTCATTGTTTATCTAATTATAAAAACCTTAAATCCTCTAAAATACAAATACCAATATAAATCACAATACCATGGCCCTGGTCTGAGGAGGGTAATGGTAAGACATTTGATGAGTGGCAGAAAAATCCAAGAAACAAATGGCCAGGGTTTACTTACAATTGATAGTAAGTAAGATCCCCACCTTACACGATCTTCTGGCCACCGCTAGTGATAAATACACAGAAAGTTAATGGCATGTGATAACCGGAATAACAAGCCCCAGACTGAAAATTCCTACTGATACCACTAATCTTTCCCAGAACACAAGACTATGCACAGGATATTAAAAAAAACTGTGAGATGGGAAAAAAAACCCTCATCTCTCAGAACAAACTAAATGCGGTTCATCAGGGGAACAGAAAAAACAACGCTGGATAAGTATTGTTCATCCATGGAGTCTGATGTCTGCTCCAGACACACAAGTGCTGAGACACCTATGATGAAGGAGGTCCGTGTAGGTTTCACCCTTTATCCCACTTAAGGATCTGGAAGCTGGAGAACCGCTACTAATGCTACGTTTACACGGAACGATTATCGGGCAAATTTTCGCGATAACTATCGCATTGAGCCATAATTGTTCCGTGCAAACGCAGCGAACGATCAAGCGATTAGCTACAAATCGTTCATTTCGATCTTTGAACGTGTTAATAAATCGTCGTTGATCATTCGCAAAAAATTCGCAGATCGTTCCGTGTAAACAGTCGTTCACTGATTTTTACTATGTGTGAGATAGGCTTAAGCGATCGCAAAACGAATTTTCTGTACGATATATCGTTCCATCTAAACGCTGATCGTTATAAAAAAAATTGTTACTTCGAAATCGTTAATCGTACGAGCGGGCGAATTATCGCTCCGTGTAAACGTAGCATAAGGGTATCAAGTCCCTTCCTAAAATTAGTCCTGGTGTTGCTAGCAACTGCCCAGGCACCAGGAAACCAGGTAGAGGAGGGACTGGTGCAAACATAAGTAGTTGGTTAGCAGCTAGGTAGTGGAGTCACGTCCAGGCATAAGAGTCACGGAAGGTGGCACAGGGTCAGGCAGCGGCAATGTCGGGTAAACAGGCTCAGGTCAGATACAAGATAGTAGCTCAGGAACATACTGTATGCCTTCATCATGGCAAAACCCTGTTATTGCTCGAGCATGAGTGAGTGGGTGGAGCAGCCTAAATTAGTAATACTCAGCATGCAGCCAGTGCACATGTGCAGCCCCTATGGGACAGACCAGGAACTGCAGCCACAGAGGAGGAAACCGGAGGAAAACTGGCGGATGATCCCAGGCCAGGGAGAGCAGCCATTGCTGTAGAGAGGTGATGAGTGTCAGGATTACTCTATGCCTATATTTCGTATCTCATAATTTAAAGTTTCCTGCAGAACAGATGGTAAAGAGATAAATATTATCTCTGGAAATATACATTTGTGTATGTGGCTGTATAGGGATAACAAGTAAAAAGCTAGAATTTTATGTAATATACAGTTTCTTCATTACTTTATTTTATAGTCCCTCTCATTTTCATTCCGTCTAATAAATGGAAGAAATATCAGCAAGTTTATTTTGTAATTTTTTTTTTCTTCCTTTACGTCTACACTTAAGGTAAAACTTTGTGACTTTGGCTTTGCTCGCATCATCGGTGAGAAATCTTTCAGAAGGTCGGTGGTTGGGACTCCTGCCTATCTGGCTCCTGAAGTTCTGAGGAACAGTGGTTACAATCGGTCACTGGATATGTGGTCTGTAGGAGTCATCATCTATGTCAGCCTTAGTGGTACCTTCCCCTTCAATGAGGATGAAGATATTAATGATCAGATACGAAATGCAGCCTTTATGTATCCCAAGAACCCATGGAATGAGATTTCAAATGACGGTGAGATTCAGATTTACAAAAGTTACTTCCGCAATAGTAATTTGATGCTTACAGTTTTGAAGGGATGAAACAAATCAAAGCGTATGATCAGACAACAACAAAAACGGTATTAAAGGGGTACTCCCGTGAAAATCTTTTTCTTTCAAATCAACTGGTTTTATTAAGTTATATCCATTTGTAATTTACGTCTATTTAAAAATATCCAGTTTCCAGTACTTATCAGCTGCTGTATGTCCTCCAGGAAGTGGTGTATTCATTCCAGTCTGACACAGTGCTCTCTGCTGCCACCTCTGTCTAAGGCAGGAACTGTCCAGAGCAGTAGAGGTTTTCTTTGGGGATTTACTACTGCTCTGGACAGAGATGTCAGCAGACAGCACTGTGTCAGACTTGAAAGAATAAACCATTTCCTGCAGGACATACAGCAGATGACAAGTACTGAAAAACGGTAGATTTTTAAAAAGAAGTAAACTACAAGCCTGTATAATTTTCTGAAACTAGCTGATTTAAAAGAAAAAATATTTTGCTGGAGTACCTCTTTAAAGGGGTACTCCGGAGAGTAAGCCAGGGTCACCTGTGCTCACTTTACCACAGTGTATATATTGTGAAGAACCGGCGCCTGGGATCACTAAAGGACACTTGCAGACTCCTATTCCGTACATTCCTACATTCCATACATAATGGGTAGCTTACTACATTCTTTGCTTTGAAAAATCTCAAGATAAAGAGGAGAAGCTTTACAAGAGCCTCTTTGTCCTTCTGGTTTGTAAATCCCTCCATCAGGTCCAGAGCCTTGTGGCTTTCACGTCACATCTCTGCACTGACCTGCATTCTGCTACAGGACACTGCAGCTCGCCATCCTTCATTATACTAATTTTGCTGACTATAGTGAAGACAGTGTACAATAGGGCTTGATACCCTAAGTCGGAAGATGTAACTCTTATATCAATCTAGTCCTCCAGCACTCAGATATAAGCTTTATGCATATGCCTGCATGTAAACACCCACTCTGTGAACATTGCATGGCTTCTACAGCCCAGTTGAATACCCCATCGGCTTTATTTCCCAATTTGCATAAAACTTATATATCTCAGCGTAGGAGTGACAGCTTGGTATAAGAGTTATATCTCCTAAATCAGGGAAAGGAGCCCTATTGTACACTGTCATTACTTTAGTCAGCAAAAAGTTGCTGATGGGTCCACTTCAAGATCATAGGATGACATTTATGAAGACCGGCATTCGAGTATTTTTTCGTTGTTTAGATTTACTAAGAGGGGCGCGCCTTTTAGTAATCCCGTACGGCCAGGGGCTGGCTGGCAAATTTTAGCCCGGGGGGCAAGCACACAGCACTGGCCCATAAGTAGCAGGCTGGCGGCCCATCCTTTAAGGACCACTCTGGCCCTTACCTATAACATCTTCGTCATTTGTGACCAAATATCCTACTGTGCCCTGTGAAGGGATCAGAAGTCACTTTCCTGTATAAGTCTATGGGGCGGCTCAGCGATGACACGGAACGTACCCATAGACAGATGCTAGGAATGCTGGGTGACCTCTATCATACTGAGTATAAGATGGTGGAAAAGCTGGGTGACCTCCATTATACTGACTACAAATACAAGATGCTGGGAAAGCTGGGGTTTCTGTATTTTTTTTTTACAATAGTTTATATCACTTCTGTGGTCCTGTGGGTATAGGCATTCCTCTTTTTAGAACACCCCCCTCGTGTGTGCACCCGCCATTAGTAAAAATAATAATAAACAAAACAACAAACACACATACTTATATGTATCCTCTATGTACTCCTGTATATATGTATCCTCTATGTACTCCTGTATATGTCTCCTCCTGTATATATGTCCCCTCTATGTACTGCTGTGTATGTCTACTCCTGTATATATGTATCCTCTATGTACTGCTGTGTATGTCTACTCCTGTATATATGTATCCTCTATGTACTGCTGTGTATGTCTCCTCCTGTATATATGTATCCTCTATGTACTGCTGTATATATGTATCCTCTATGTACTGCTGTGTAGGTCTCCTCCTATGTGTGCGTGTATATATATATATATATATATATATATATATATATATATATATATATTCACGAGGGAATATG
Source organism: Dendropsophus ebraccatus (assembly GCF_027789765.1). Lineage (NCBI taxonomy): Eukaryota > Metazoa > Chordata > Amphibia > Anura > Hylidae > Dendropsophus > Dendropsophus ebraccatus. The sequence continues at coordinate 19,860,379 of NC_091457.1, read as the reverse complement.
CAATGCAATGCAGGAAAATTTGGATCAGTGTAAATATATATATAAATATATATATATATATATATATATATATTTATATATATATTTACACTGATCCAAATTTTCCTGCATTGCATTGCATATTCCCTCGTGAATATATATATATATATATATATATATATATATATATATATATATACACGCACACATAGGAGGAGACCTACACAGCAGTACATAGAGGATACATATATACAGCAGTACATAGAGGATACATATATACAGGAGTACATAGAGGATGCATATATACAGGAGTACATAGAGGATGCATATATACAGGAGTACATAGAGGAGACATATATACAGCAGTACAGAGGAGACATATATACAGCAGTACATAGAGGATGCATATATATAGGAGTACATAGAGGATATATGATGTATCCTCTATGTACTCCTGTATATATGTATCATCTATATACTTCTGTATATATGTCTCCTCTATGTACTACTGTATATACTGTATGTATCATCTATATACTTCTGTATATATGTCTTCTCTATGTACTCCTGTACATATGCATACCCCCCAACTTTTGCTGGGGGGAAAGAGGGACATAGCCACGCCCATAACTGCGCTCTATGACCCCATAGCCACATCATCTATTACCATTATATAAGTAACAAATATTATCACCACTCCTTCATCACATAGTTACTTATACCACCATACCACTGGTGCCTTCATCTAGGTAGGGTGTAGTAGTGGAGGTATAGTGAATAAGGGGTGTAGTAGTACAGGTAAAGATGAGGGGTGAGGTAGTACAGGTATAGATATGGGGGTATTAGTAATACAGATGAGGGGATTAGTAGTAGTACAGGTAAAGATGAGGGGTGTGGTAGTACAGGTATAAATGAGGGGTGTAGTAGTAGTACAGATGAGGGGGATTAGTAGTAGTAGTACAGGTATAGATATGGGGTGTATTAGTAGTACAGATGAAAGGGATTAGTAGTAGTAGTACAGGTATAGATATGGGGTGTATTAGTAATACAGATGAGGGGATTAGTAGTAGTAGTACAGGTATAGATGAGGGGTGTAGTAGTACAGGTATAGATGGGGGTGTAGTAGTAGTACAGGTATAGATATGGGGTGTATTAGTAATACAGATGAGGAGATTAGTAGTAGTAGTACAGGTATAGATGAGGGGTGTAGTATTACAGGTATAGATGGGGGTGTAGTAGTAGTAGTAGTACAGGTATAGATGAGGGGTGTAGTAGTAGTACAGGTACAGATGAGGAGTGTAGTAGTAGTACAGGTATAGATGGGGGTGTAGTAGTAGTACAGGTATAGATGAGGGGTGTAGTAGTAGTACAGGTATAGATAAGTGGTGTAGTAGTAGTACAGGTATAGATGAGGGGTGTAGTAGTAGTACAGGTATAGATAAGTGGTGTAGTAGTAGTACAGGTATAGATGGGGGTGTAGTAGTAGTACAGGTATAGATGAGGGGTGTAGTAGTAGTACAGGTATAGATGGGGGTGTAGTAGTAGTAGTAGTAGTAGTACAGGTATAGACGAGGAGTGTAGTAGTAGTAGTACAGGTATAGATAAGTGGTGTAGTAGTAGTACAGGTATAGATGGGGGTGTAGTAGTAGTACAGGTATAGATGAGGGGTGTAGTAGTAGTAGTACAGGTATAGATGAGGGGTGTAGTAGTACAGGTATAGATAAGTGGTGTAGTAGTAGTACAGGTATAGATGGGGGTGTAGTAGTAGTACAGGTATAGATGAGGGGTGTAGTAGTAGTAGTACAGGTATAGATGAGGGGTGTAGTAGTAGTACAGGTATAGATGAGGGGTGTAGTAGTAGTAGTACAGGTATAGATGAGGGGTGTAGTAGTACAGGTATAAATGAGGGGTGTGTTAGTAGTACAGATGAGGGGGATTAGTAGTACAGGTACAGATGTGGGCTGTAGTAGTACAGGTAAAGATGAGGGGTGTAGTAGTAATACGGGTATAGCTGAGGGGTCACTGGGGGAAACTGGGGGAGCTGGGGGTGACTGGGAGAGCTGGGGGTGTATGGGGCAAACTGGGGGAGCTGGGGGTGACTGGGAGAGCTGGGGGTGTATGGGGCAAACTGGGGGAGCTGGGGGTGACTGGGAGAGCTGGGGGTGTATGGGGCAAACTGGGGAAGCTGGGGGTGACTGGGAGAGCTGGGGGTGTATGGGGCAAACTGGGGGAGCTGGGGGTGACTGGGAGAGCTGGGGCTGTATGGGGCAAACTGGGGGAGCTGGGGGTGACTGGGAGAGCTGGGGGTGTATGGGGCAAACTGGGGGAGCTGGGGGTGACTGGGAGAGCTGGGGGTGTATGGGGCAAACTGGGGGAGCTGGGGGTGACTGGGAGAGCTGGGGGTGTATGGGGCAAACTGGGGGTGACTGAAGGGGGACTGGGGACAGTTGGAGTTGACTGAAGGGGGACTGGGGCAGACGGAGGGGAAATGGGAAAGACTGGGGGTGACTGAGGGGGACTGGGGCAGACTGGGGGTGATTGAGGGGCACTGAGGCAGACTGGGGGTGACTCTAGGGGGACTGGGGCAGCTGGGGGTGATTGGGGCAGGAGTGCACATAGCCCTCCTTCTCTTCCTCTCACCCTGGCACACAAGTTCTCCTCCCAGCCACACATGCAGGTCCCCGGTCTTTGAAGGAGGCCGCAGGGACTGTAGTGGTGATATCACCTGCTCCAGAGACCGGGGACCTGCACGTGTGGCCAGGAGGGGAGCAGGACGTGATATTTATAGCTCAGGCAGGTCAGTCGCGGCTCTGTTAGGCGGACTGCCCGACCGCCCTGCACCTCACCTCCAGCCCGACACTCCACGCACCGCCATAAGCCCGCCATGCACCTCACCTCTGCGCCGCCCGCTTGACCTGCACCTCTTGCCCGGCCGCCAACCCGACAATCCATGCTGCTCCGCCTGCAATGATTTTTTGTGAAAATTTAATTTAAGATTTTCACAAAAAATCTAATCGATTCTAACCTTCTGGGCGAATTAATTTGATTACTCACCCAGCCCTAACTCCTCTGTATGTCTCCTCTTGTATATATGTATCCTCCATGTACCCCTGTATATATGTCTCCTCCTGTATATATGTATCCTCTATGTACTCCTCTGTATGTCTCCTCCTGTATATATGTATCCTCCTGTGTATATGTATCCTCCATGTACCCCTGTATATATGTATCCTCCTGTATATATGTATCCTCTATATACTCCTCTGTATGTCTCCTCCTGTATATATGTATCCTCCTGTATATATGTATCCTCCATGTACCCCTGTATATATGTATCCTCCTGTATATATGTATCCTCTATATACTCCTCTGTATGTCTCCTCCTGTATATATGTATCCTCCTGTGTAGGTCTCCTGTATATATGTATCCTCTATATACTCCTGTATATATGTCTCCTCCTGTATATATGTATCCTCCTGTATATATGTATCCTCTATATACTCCTCTGTATGTCTCCTCCTGTATATATGTATCCTCCTGTGTAGGTCTCCTGTATATATGTATCCTATATGTCAGGGATAGGGAACCTTGGCTCTTCAGCTGTTGCAAAACTACAACTCCCATCATGCATGGACAGCCTATGGCTGCCCAGGTATGATGGGAGTTGTAGTTTTGCAAGATCTGGAGGGCCTTGGTTCCCTCCCCCTGCCATATGTCCTGCTGTGTAGGTACCTGGCTTTTTGCAGACACCATCTTCTCTGTCTTCAGGCTCTTCTAGCCCAGACACAGGAGAACCAGCTGGGAGGAGAGAGCGGCCTCTGGTGGTCGGAGGAAGATACTGCGTACAGCAGTTTGCTTTTTACCATAAGCCTCATAGGCTTATAGAAAGCATAATGGCCATAAAGGGGGCGGGGCTTACCGGCATGGGGGCGGGGCTTCAGCGGCCGCTTCCATCACAGTCCGGATCCACAGCAAGCCACAGGTAAATAAAACTGAAGAGGGCGGGGCTGTAAGCAGGGGAGGCACTGAGGACTCCAGCCAGCTGTCAGCCGCCATGCGGCCCTGACAACTGGGGGAAGACCGGCCCGGGGGGGCATATGCCCCCCTGCCCCCCGGCCCAGCCCGCCCCCGCGTACGGCCCTACGCAACAAATCTACACCTGCTGTAGATTTGCATAATGATTTTATGCCTGCTCACAGGCCATGCCTCCTCCCTGCCTGCCGATTATGCGAGCGGGGGATATGGCAGGCGTACACCAGGGAGAAGGGGTGAATCTGTGCCTTCTCCCTGGCCTACACCCCGGCTGCAGCCTTCATAAATGTCCCCTCTAGTTTTTGTTAAGTACCAAGAAAAATCTGAAGCTCTAAAAATTAGAATTCCAACAAACTAAACAGATTTCTGTGGTTGGAAGTACAAACTTTAAATTTCTGTATGATTGTGGGGAATGATCATGGAATACTTTAAACTGGTGCTGGTAAATATTAGGTCCTTACATCCAAGCGCTATATTTACACTTACATTGAACAGATTTTGTCAGGATTGTATATTTCGTGCCAAAAATAATTCTGGAAGGCAGGGAAACTTTGGGAGGAAAGACCAATGTGCTTTCCCATGAGGATAGGATTCCACTTTTGGCAAGAAACATGCAGTCTTTATATGGACCACTCATGTTGCCGCTGAGAAACTAAAAGTCACATGTTGTATGTGAAGTATAACTTTATGTATATAGTATAGAAAATTTATTTATCCTAACTGGTGTTTTTTTTTCTCTCCATAGCTATTGCCCTTATTAGCAGTTTGTTACAAGTACAAATCAGAAGACGATTTAGTGTTGACAAGGCGCTGAGTCACCCATGGATGCAGGTACGTGTTGTTCTGCTTCTTCTTGGTTATTCCTGTGAGTATAAAGAGGGATAGAATGGATGCAGCTGAGTAGGGTCTGGGCATAATAGACAGGTCAAATGTATATTACTTTTAGTATAGACCAGGCATGGCAAACGAGGGCCAGTGCCATTATTTTTGGCACGCAGCGTACTAACTTCTGCCACAAGTACAAGGAGTACTGGGCTGTATCCCAGTTTTCCAGGTGGTCCTTACGCTGTATCCACCCTGTTTACGGAGGCTGCAGACAGCGAGAATCAGAAACCGATAGTTCAGGTTCATACGAACCCGAACTTCGGCAAATTCGCTCATCTCTAGTTACAGGTGCCCAGCAGGGGGTCCATAAGTTTTGATATTGCACTACAGGGGCATGGGGACAGGTAAGTATAAATTCTTTATATGTTGCCCTGCCCATCTGGGCTTTTTAGATCTCCCCGGAATTCTCCTTTAACTTTCTCTTTACAATTTTATTATTGTCACAATTTTTTCACTGCTGGAACTTCTAGAATTAGGTGTTATGAATGTTACAATCCAGTGAAAGGAAACTTACTTTACTTTCCTCTTCCACTAAACCATATTCATTTCACTTCAGGATTTTCAGACTTGGTTGGACCTCCGAGAGTTGGAGACCAAAGTTGGGCAAAGATACATTACTCATGAGAGTGACGATGCTCGCTGGCAACGATTTGCGGAGGAATGTGGTATTGACTACCCTCAACACTTTGTAATGGGACCTCGGTATGATGAAACCGAAGAGGAAGATGAAGAGTGATCTGTGATAGTGAAGCTTCTTCATTGGTCAAGCTAAATACATTGCACTCTGGGCAATATCACGGAAGCTTAGTCTGTCAATTTTTTTATTTTGTTCTTCTTGTTTGTCTTTTCCAGTGCCATGAAGGTTTGTTAGACGCAGAGCTGTAATGGACAGCGAGAATGTATTTCTAAGTATATATAAAGTTATCTATAAAATTATATTTGTAACCATAAAGATTTGATATTCCTTAACATTTTATCGACATTCAATGTATTCAAACTTCATCTAAATTCTTTCATTGCAAGACTAAGGCAAAGTTAAAGCACATTATTTCCTGTCAGGGATTAGGGGCCAAAAACTAGTATTATAGTTATGGTTATAAGTGACAGACATAACAGGAGACATACTGTATTTCTACATATACATATACATATCCTGATTGTATCTACGGTTTTCCAGGCATGATGGGAATTGCAGTTTTGCAACCGCTGGAGGGCCATCGGTTGGGCACCAACACTTCTTGGCCGTTGTAATATTTACCCAATTTCTGCTCCAACTGAGTCACCTAGTGGCTGCAGTTAATATTACAACATTAATTCATACATTGTACGTACAGAAAGTTATAAGAGAAACTGCTGTAAACCTATTTACAAAGGCAGTCATTTAGCTAAGGGGAATGAAATGCTTCTCCACCTTCCAGGGATCTTCAAAAATGTAAATTTATTATAAATTTATAGGAGGGATAACACAGTGTTAAATTCTATAAAAGCATGCTACAGAATTATTATTTTTATTTTTATAAAGGATACAAGTATTTATTAAAGGGAATGTGACATGAGAATATGACCTATTCTTTAATTCAAGTTTATATGTTAAAGGTTTTTTTAGTGATTTTTATTTTTTATTTTTCATTTTAAAATAAAATAATCCTGCAACATTGCAGTTTTCATTCCCACCACTGAGATTGATCTAGCAGTGTCCTCCTTATCATCACAGATGGGCGTACAGTGACAGGTGACACCACTATACAGATAACAGGGGTACACACAATAGCTGTTACTCACAACTCAGCCCCTATAAAGGCCACAGAGTGTGCCTAGAAGTCGTTCTCATTCATCTAAATGGGACAGGTCCTGTCAATTGTACCTATGGTCCATGGGGCTTGCTGTAAAGCATATCACTAAATGCTGTTAAAATAGCTCAGGCAACATGGCATAGTAGTGTACAAAAAAAAGGAAAAGAGCAGAAAAAAAAGAACATGTTTCAGTATTCATCTCAGTGATTTCTGGACTGGCACAGAGCATGGTGAGATGAATACTAGTCCAAGCTTGGAACTAGATTGAACCCTTCAACACAAAGGACTATCACTTCATCTGGGTAGCAAACGTCATTGTTGACAGTTGAAGGGAACAAAGTTCTAGTAGCCGTTCTTGAGGTATAGATAAACATGGCCTCATTCCAAATTTGGGACGCTATGACGGTATGTCGCTACTGTTCACAACGGGAGGTGTCAGAGGTTTTATTTTTTTTAAAAATCCAAATGAAACATGTATATACAGTGATACCTCGGTTCTCAAACAGCTCTAAACTCAAATAATTCAGTTCCCAAACAGTATTTTCAAGGAAAGTTCACTTCAAATGTGAAACTCTTGCTCGGTTCTCAAACACTTTTTCAACTCCCAGTCTTGAAGTACATGGGTGTGCGAACGCTTCTGAATTCTACCAGAAAGTAACATTCAGAATTCGAACTTTGCTTATTATCTGAATGTTTTTTGGAGCGTGGATTGTGGGTTTAACGTGGTGAGTTTAGCACTGGTGAGGCTTCACATACAGTACTGTATAAGATTGCTGGAGTGCATATACAGTACAGTAGTAGTACAGGCAGTGCACCACCATCTCCCATCCTGTACTGTATAAGACTGCTGGAGTGCATATACAGTACAGTAGTAGTACAGTCAGTGCACCACCATCTCCCATCCTGTACTGTATAAGACTGCTGGAGTGCATATACAGTACAGTAGTAGTACAGTCAGTGCACCAACATCTCCTATCCTGTACAGTACTGTATAAGACTGCTGGAGTGCATATACAGTACAGTAGTAGTACAGTCAGTGCACCAACATCTCCTATCCTGTACAGTACTGTATAAGACTGCTGGAGTGCATATACAGTACAGTAGTAGTACAGTCAGTTCACCAACATCTCCTATCCTGTACAGTACTGTATAAGGCTGCTGGAGTGCATATACAGTACAGTAGTAGTACAGTCAGTGCACCAACATCTCCTATCCTGTACAGTACTGTATAAGACTGCTGGAGTGCATATACAGTACAGTAGTAGTACAGTCAGTGCTCCACCATCTCCCATCCTGTACAGTACTGTATAAGACTGAGGAGTGCATATACAGTACAGTAGTAGTACAGTCAGTGCTCCACCATCTCCCATCCTGTACAGTACTGTATAAGATTGCTGGAGTGCGTACACAATACAGTAGTAGTACAGTCAGTGCTCCACCATCTCCCATCCTGTACTGTATAAGACTGCTGGAGTGCATATACAGTACAGTAGTAGTACAGTCAGTGCACCACTATCGCCCATCCTGTACTGTATAAGATTACTGGAGTGCATATACAGTACAGTAGTAGTACAGTCAGTGCACCAACATCTCCCATCCTGTACAGTACGTTTTGTGGACATGTTCATTGCCATAAAACATTGATTAAGCCATTGTGTGTCCATGTCACCTATTCGACAGTGGTGCCTGCAAATATGGACAGTTACTGAAACACATTTGTAATCCTGTCCCCAGTTCCACAATTACAGACAGGGTAGCTGATGTGTAAATGGGACCTAAGGATGCAGTCACACTTAGAGGATCTGCTGCAGATTTCAATGTAACTAAATGCATGACCCTGTATGTGTTAAAGTGTCATTGTCATTTTTTTTTTTTTTTGCAGAAAACAATAGTACAGGCGATTTTAAGAAACTTTGTAATTGGGTTTATTAGCTGAAAAATGCATTTTTATCATGAAAAAGCAGTTTGAAGCTCTCCCCCCTGTCATGGTTTTCTATGGAGAGGGGAGGAGTGGAGGGAGATGAGGCACCAAAACAGGACAACAAAGAGTTAATTTACAGCTACATCACCGGGCTATCTCCTCAGAAGTCAGCACCAACCTCTCTGACCTTTGAATGCGGCTTTCACACAGCTCCCATTGTGTAATCCTTTGTTCTCTGCTGGCGACTAATCTCCCTCCTCCCCCCTCCCCTCTTCATAGAACAGACAGGGCCCGACTGATGTAAAAGAGTCGAGATTTCCTGATAATGAGCGGTGGATGAGAGAGAGAGGGGGGGGGGGGGCGCTGGGGAAAGGCTTTTAAATGCAGATAATGGCATATTTGCCTAATAAACCTAATTACAAAGTGTCTTAAAATCACCTGGATTATTGATTTCTGCAAAAAAAAAAAAAAAAAAAAAATTAAATGACACTTTAATGTATCCTTGAAAAAAAAGGTATAGAAATGTCTATAAAATTTTCCTAGAGTGAATCACAAGTGTCCCACTTTGGCCGTCCTAAAAATTGGTAGATATGGTAACCAGCTTCTTGTGACACAGAACTGTTCCAGCACCTATGTAGAAGGCATGAACCTCCGGGAAACAATTGCGTAGAGGCATTTGGGTGATAAAGAACTGGAGCAGAGGCAAAAGATATTTTCAAGTGGAGGAAGGCAGTCTCAGCTTGTGAAGTTCCCCTCCTTCTCTGTTAGTGAGGAAACTGGTGCGGTGAGAGAGGAGAAATTGAAGCTAAATTGTGGGAAGAAATGAAAAAATAATTAATAATAATGGGTAGAGATGAGTGAATGAGCGCTTAGTTATCTCTGTAATTCGCTCATCAGCAGGCTGCCTTTTAACTCAGTGCCGCTCAGTCATGCTCCTCCCCAGGTGCCTGAAAAAGCTGGATCCAGTCCTGGGAAACTTCTCCCAGTTTCCAGGACTAGATCCAGCTTTTCCCAGCACCAATGGATGAGGGGCAGTAAGTTATATGGAAGCAGGCTGATGAGTGGATTACAGAGATAACTAAGCACTTTGCTATTACTATAAATTTGCTCATCTCTGGAATGCATCTGTAGCCCTGTGTCAGAATTAACGTAACCAAGGATAGATAAGGGGGACCTTTTGAAGATCATTTCTGAAGCTTATTTTCCTGATGCCACTGTAAGACCAGACAAACCATGCTTCCTGTACAAGCTCAGACTGGGTAAGTAAATAAGGATATCGTCAGGGTGGAAAGTGATCAAGATGATGCACAACGTAGCTGAGAATGTTTACAAAGGCGCAGCCTCTGGGGCACTACATCACCCAGGATAGATAAGGAGGACCTTTTGAAGATCATTTCTGAAGCTTATTTTCCTGATGCCACTGTAAGGCTGGGTTCACACTGCGTTTTTGCAATCCGTTTTTTGCAAAAAAAAAAGGATGAAAAAAACTGATGCATTTGTGTGCATCCGATTTGATCCGTTTTTCCATTGACTTCCATTGTAAAAAAAAAAACGGATCCGTTTTTTTTTTACGGACACAAAAACGTAGCTGACACTATTTTTGTGTTTGTTAAAAAAAAAGGATCCGTTTTGATCCGTTTTTTTTTTACAATGGAAGTCAATGGAAAAACGGATGCACACAAATGCATCAGTTTTTTTCATCCGTTTTTTTGTAAAAAAAAACGGATTGGAAAAACGCAGTGTGAACCCAGCCTAAGATGAGACAAGCATGCTTCCTGTACAAGCTCAGACTGGGTAAGTAAATAAGGATGTCGTCAGGGTGGAAAGTGACCAAGATGATGCACAACGTAGCTGAGAATGTTTGCAAAGGCGCAGCCTCTGGGGCACTACATCACTCAGGATAGAGCCTCTCCTGACAACAGTGATAGGATAAGAGCCACTTTGGTGTGCTCAGTGAGGTACTTGAGTCTATGCAGTTCAAAATGGATTAGGCATTGGTTCACGAAGCCTTGGGATCAACTTTAATATGTGGAGGCAAAGCTAACTGGATTTCAGTGTCACGCTGGGACCTGTGGTGCAGCAGGTGCTGGAAGGCACATTTTATTCCACTATGGTGCAAGTGTGGTGTCCCACCACGGGTGTTTCTAGTATTTACACCCCTCGCAAAAGTCTGTACTTCAAAGTAAAAGTGGTCATGAAGTAGTACCTAAGTTTTGCCACTAGATGTTGCTAGTATGTATATTGTGTACCTAAGCAATTCAAAGCTGTGTGTAACTAAAGGGTTATTATTTTTGGGATCTGTGCACCAATGGGAGTTCTTTCTCTTTTCTACCTTTCTCTACCCTTCTCTTTCTCTTGCACTCTCATCTCACCCACTCATAGCACACCTTACAAATGCTGTAAAAGGAAGTCACATGGGGAGAGGAGGTGTAGCCACACCTTAGTGAGTCTTACTCTGGCTGTTGTAGAGGAAGGACGCAAGCCAGAAAGGTCTCTGTAGTAGCCAAGGAGGACCCTGGCTTATGCCAGGTTCCCTGTGGACAGTGTTTTGGTTGGTCTCTGAAGAGAACGGACGCACATGAGACACTTTAGCACTTGTTTCTTAAAAGCAGCACTTCTACACACTATGCAGTGCTGAACGCACACTTAGGCTGGGTTCACACAAAGTATATTTCAGTCAGTATTGTGGTCCTCATAATTCAACCAAAACCAGGAGTGGATTGAAAACACAAAAAGGCTCAGTTCACACAATGTTGAAATTGAGTGGATGGCCGCCATTCAATGGCAAATATTTACTGTTATTTTAAAACAAAGGCCGTTGTATTGAAATAATAGCAGTTATTTACCGTTATATGGCTGCCATCGACTCAACTTCAACATTGTGTAAACAGAGCCTTTCAGTGTTTTCAATCCACTCCTGGTTGAGGTTGCAAAATACTGACTGAAATATACTGTGTGTGAACCCAGCCTTAAAGAGGACAAGTCAGGGATCACCCCAACCCATTCTGAGAACCATTCTAAAAGTGCAGGACAGTATCCAACAGAAGGAACTGATCCGGATAGAGCAAAGTTGCTAGAAGCTTACGTACATTATCTCTCAGCGCGGGTGTCATGAGAGAACTCTGACCACTCTGCTCATCCCAGGTAACAAGGTCTGGGGCTTGTGTCACCCTCTAGGACGGGTCGTCCAACACCGGTGGGCAATAGGTGGTGCAAAGACCAAAGAGTCAAAACATGGGCAGAAGTATTCTCTCTACTCTCAAGTATTCTACTTATTCTCCTTCTAAAGTTCTGGCAGAGCATATTTCTACCCTGGGTTGGGACTCTCTCGACATCCTCCTCTCTACTTCTCTGAACCTCTTCTACCTCTCAGCACGCAGCTCAGTCCGCACAACTATACCTCTCTCTAAACTCCCAGCACAGATCGGGTCGCTAAAGATTCAAGTATATTATCAAGTCAAGATCCTACTGTATATCACCGTATTAGGCCAGTAAAGAAGAGTTTATATATTGTAAATGTATGTATGTATATCTAAAATAAAATCAGGTGTGCCACCATACCTGTGTGCCCAACCGGCAATGGCGTCACAAGAAGCTAACATCTGGCTGAGCTATATCCCGGCCAACCACCATAGGAGTGGCGTCACACGTTACCAGATAGCAAGTGACCGGTCTGGCGTACACCACACAAAGGCTCCTAAAAAAAGTGGCACATCTGGTTTAGATTAGCTAGTAGGTTCCATAGCAAACTGTAACAGGACAACGGGTGCAGGCGTGTTGTGCTACCCAACTTTTCTGTAAGAGGGTACAAGGTGGCTTCTGGCCTAGGGAAACAGGAGATGCTGGTTCAATGTACCAAAGAGTCAAGCAAGGACAGGTCAAGGTTTAGGCGCTGTTCATGGGTAGGCTGCATAGTCGGTACAGGTGAGGGAGTCGAGGCAGGCTGCAAAGGTTTTGGGTTGATAATCTGGGTCACTGAGGAGAGGCCGTATAATACAAAGGGGTCAGAAAGAAGATGATGTGCTGTAATTACGATGCGGGATAGGTTTAGGTGTGTGCTGCTGGTTCTGTAACAGCAAGGGGGCGTACACATAGTGTATGGTAGTGACCAGGTGGTATAGATTGGAGGTAGTCTTCTAAAAAATGTTAGTAATGGCAATCTGCACACTTCAATGCAAACATTAGTGCCTATCAGTAAAAGCCCTATTACACAGGACCATTATTGTGCAAATTATTACTATATTGTTTATATTTAAACAATAATCATTTCATGTACATGCAGGCAACAATCAAACAGCCAACGAGAAATCGTTCATTGCTGACACCAAAATCATTGTTAGGGTGCCTTCACAGCTACCGATTGCAGCGTTAATAACGCTGCGAGTCGGCTAGGTCCTGGCAGATCACTGTCATTACATACACGCAGAGGTCTGAACGACCGCTGCGTGTATGTAAACCTGCCGGCCGCTTAACCCCTTCTGATGCCGCCCGCCTCCCGCTCCAGCTCTGTATACATTACCTGTCCTCGCTCCACGGGGTCTCGGCGTCCTGCTCTCCCGCCCGGCCAATCAGTGGCTGCTGCAGGGCAACACACTGATTGGCTGGGCGCGAGAGTAGGACGCCGGGACCCCGTGCAGCGAGGAGGTAATGTATACAGAGCGGAGAGGGAGGCGCCCGGCATCAGAAGGGGTTAAGCGGCCGGCAGATTTACATACACGCAGCGGTCCTTCAGACCGCTGCGTGTATGTAATGACAGTGATCTGCCAGGACCTAGCCGACTCACAGCGTTATTAACGCTGCGAGTCGGTAGGTGTGAAGGCACCCTTAATAGTTCGCTGAAATTCCGCATTTGTTTACTAATCGTTCAGTGTAATTCCAAACTCTTCCTTCTTTTGCTGGGATCAGATGGAGTAAACGATCGTAGCGACTATAGTTCTGTGTAATATGGTGAATGATTTAAGGTTAACATTAAACAATGAATTTTGTGATCGTTTATCATTAAAAAATAATTTAATCTAATAGGACCCTTAACCCCTACACGACCCTGGGCGTACCTGTATGTCCAGCAGTCACCAAGGAGGGTTCAGAGTGGGGCCGCAGCTATTAGCGGGCACGGTCCGATCGCCGCGCCCGCTAATTAAGTATTCAGATGCAGCTGTCAAAGTTGACAGCTGCATCTGAAGACTTCATTGCAGCCTTATGCCTGGTGTCTAGTGGGTGGATCACCCCCCCCCCCCCCGCAACATAGTCACGGAGGGGCGATCCTTACATCCAGGACCGGCCAGGGTCTGCGCCGTAATGGCGCTGATCCCGACTCGGCACTCTATTGCTTTCGGCTGCAGCAGCCGAAAGCAATCCAGTGACTATCTCATTGATTTATGCAGTATACCTATACTGCATAGATCTCAATTAAAGATCAGTGAGCTTATACTAGAAGTCCTCCGGGAAGAAAACTCTAACCCCAGGGGGAATGACCCTAACCCCAGGGGGGCTTCTAGTATATGTATAAAAAAAAAAAAAGTGTTAATTAGTAAAAAGCCCCCTCCCCTAATAAAAGTTTGAATCATCCCCCTTTTCCCATGTTATAAATAAATAAACATGTTTGGTATCGCCACGTGCATAATCGCCCAAAATATTAATTAATCACATTCCTGATCTCGCACGGTCAACGGCGCCACCCTCATAGATGCCCCCCTCTTCCCCCCCCCTCAAAGATGCCCCCCCTCTTTCCCCCCACCCTCATAGATGCCCCCCTCTTCCCCCCACCCTCATAGATGCCCCCCTCTTTCCTCCCACCCTCATAGATGCCCCCCTCTTTCCCTCAACAATGCTTGCGGTCACAAGAGTGATTGATCGGGAGGGCCTTGCGGTAGCTACGCCACTGGCCCTAAGATGGTTCAGTCTGGACTTCAAGGGATTATCCGAACTATACAATGTATCCTCTGTCCACAGGATGGATAATAAGTATTGGGTCAGTGGGTGTCTGATCCATGTCTGGTAAGTAACGGATTGTAATCTTGGATAAGACCTCGATTTATTAAAGGAGAAGTCTGGCGAAAATTTTTATTTAAGTATTGTATTGCCCCCTAAAAGTTATACAAATCATCAATTCACACTTATTATGAGAAATGCTTATAAAGTGCTTTTTTCCCTGCCCTTACTACTGCATCAAGGCTTCACTTCCTGGATAACATGGTGATGTCACTTCCTGGATACAGTGGCGTAGCTACTGCGTTCGCCGCCGCGACCGGGCCCGCCACGAAGGGGGGCCCCGCGAGGCCCTCCCGATCAATCACTCTTGTGACCGCAAGCATTGTTTTGCTTTCGGTCACAAGAGTCTGGCTCCGTCTTCCCCCGGCTGCGCGGCTGCCGGGGGTGTCACGTCTTATCCCCGACAGCGCACGCATCCCAAAGCTCTGGGATGCGCGCGCTGCCAGGGATAAGATGTGACACCACCGGCAGCCGCGCAGCAGCCGGGAACAGATCAGGAGAAGTGAGGATCAACGTGGGAGCGCGTTGTCAGGTGAGTCAAGTTTTGTTTTGTTTTTTTATCAGCCTGCAGGGTGGGGGGAAAGAGGGGGGCATCTATGAGGGTGGGGGGAAAGAGGGGGGCATCTATGAGGGTGGGGGGAAAGAGGGGGGCATCTATTAGGGTGGAGGGAAAGAGGGGGGCATCTATGAGGGGAGGAAGAGGGGGGCATCTATGAGGGTGGGGGGGAAATAGGGGGGCATCTATGAGGGTGGGGGGAAATAGGGGGGCATCTATGAGGGTGGGGGGAAATAGGGGGGCATCTATGAGGGTGAGGGGAAAGAGAGGGGCATCTATGAGGGGGGGAAAGAGGGGGGCATCTATGAGGGTGGGGGGAAAGAGGGGGACATCTATGAGGGTGGGGGGAAGAGGGGGGCACCTATGAGGGGGGGGGAGAGGGGGGCATCTATGAGGGTGGGGGGGAAAGAGGGGGCATCTATGAGGGTGGGGGAAAGAGGGGGCATCTATGAGGGTGGGGAAACAGGGGGGCATCTATGAGGGTGGGGGGAAAGAGGGGCATCAATGAGGGTGGGGGAAAAGAGGGGGGCATCTATGAGGGTGGGGGGAAAGAGGGGGGCATCTATGAGGGTGGGGGGAAAAAGGGGGGCATCTATGAGGGTGGAGGGAAAGAGGGGGGCATCTATGAGGGGGGGGAAGAGGGGGGCATCTATGACGGTGGGGGGAAAGAGGGGGGCATCTATGAGGGGGGGAAAGAGGGGGGCATCTATGAGGGGGGGAAAGAGGGGCATCAATAAGGGTGGGGGAAAAGAGGGGGCATCTATGAGGGTGGGGGAAAAGAGGGGGCATCTATGAGGAGGGGGAAAGAGGGGGGCATCTATGAGGGTGGGGGGAAAGAAGGGGACATCTATGAGGGTGGGGGGAAAGAGGGGGGGCATCTATGAGGGTGGGGGGAAGAGGGGGGCATCTATGAGGGGGGGGGGGGGAGAGGGGGGCATCTATGAGGGTGGGGGAAAGAGGGGGGCATCTATGAGGGTGGGGAAAGAGGGGGGCATCTATGAGGGTGGGGGGAAAAAGGGGGGCATCTATGAGGGTGGGGGGAAAGAGGGGGGCATCTATGAGGGTGGGGGGAAAGAGGGGGGCATCTATGAGGGTGGGGGGAAAGAGGGGGGCATCTATGAGGGTGGGGGGAAAGAGGGGGGCATCTATGAGGGTGGGGGGAAAGAGGGGGGTATCTATGAGGGGGGGGAAAGAGGGGGGCATCTATGAGGGTGGGGGGAAAGAGGGGCATCTATGAGGGTGGGGGAAAAGAGGGGGGCATCTATGAGGGTGGGGGAAAAGAGGGGGCATCTATGAGGAGGGGGAAAGAGGGGGGCATCTATGAGGGTGGGGGGAAAGAGGGGGACATCTATGAGGGTGGGGGGAAAGAGGGGGGGCATCTATGAGGGTGGGGGGGAAGAAGGGGGGCATCTATGAGGGTGGGGGGAAGGAGGGGGGCATCTATGAGGGTGAAGGGAAAGAGGGGGGGCATCTATGAGGGTGGGGGGAAAGAGGGGGGCATCTATGAGGGTGGGGGGAAAGAGGGGGGCATCTATGAGGGTGGGGGGAAAGAGGGGGGGGGCATCTATGAGGGTGGGGGGGGGAAGAGGGGGGCATCTATGAGGGTGGGGGGGGGAAGAGCGGGGCATCTATGAGGGTGGGGGGAAGGAGTGGGGCATCTATGAGGGTGGGGGGAAGGAGGGGGGCTTCTATGAGGGTGGGGGGAAGGAGGGCGGCATCTATGAGGGTGGGGGGAAAGGGGACCATCTATAAGGGGGGGGGGGGAAGAGGGGCCATCTATGAGGGTGGGGGGAAAGAGGGACCATCTATAAGGGAGGGGGTAGAGGAGGCCATCTATAAGGAGGGGGCAGAGGAGGCCATCTATAAGGAGGGGGGAGAGGAGGCCATCTATAAGGGAGAGGGTAGAGGGGGCCATCTATAAGGAGGGGGAGAGGGGGCCATCTATAATGGAGGGGGTAGAGGGGGCCATCTATATGGAGGGGGGAGAGGAGGCCATCTATAAGGGAGGGTGGGGGGAGAGGGGGGCCATCTATAAGGAGAGCAACATGGGGGGGGAGAGGGGCCATCTATTTGGGGGGCAAAGTTGACAGCTACCTCCGATTACTGGAGGCAACCGTTACCTGGTGTCTAGTGGAGGAGCGATCTCTGTGTGTGCTTCCGGCCGGGGACCGCTCCAAGATGGCGCCGTCCCCGACTCGGCACTCGTTTGTTTCCAGCTGCAGCAGCCGGAAGCAAACGAGTGCCGATCTCATTGATCTTTGCTGTATATCTATACAGCAAAGATCTCAACGAGAGATCAAAGTGTATATACTAGAAGTCCCCCAGGGGGAATAACCCTAACCCCAGGGGGGAATAACCCTAACCCCAAGGGGGCTTCTAGTATATGTGTAAAAAAAAAAAAAGTGTTGTTAATAGTAAAAAGCCCCCTCCCCTAATAAAAGTCAGAATCACCCCCCTTTTCCCAGGTTATAAACAAAAGTAAATAAATAAATAAACATGTTTGCTATCGCCGCGTGCGTAATCGCCCGAACTATTAATTAATCACATTCCTGATCTCGCACGGTAAACTGCGTAAGCGGGAAAAAATCCCGAAGTGCAAAATTGCGCATTTTTGGTCGCATCAAATCCAGAAAAAATGTAATAAAAAGCGATCAAAAAGTCGTATATGCGCAATGAAGGTACCGATAGAAAGAACACATCATGGCGCAAAAAATGACACCTCACACAGCCCCATAGACCAAAGGATAAAAGCGCTATAAGCCTGGGAATGGAGCGATTTTAAGGGACGTATATTTGTTAAAGGGGTAGTGCGGCGGTAAAGAATTATTCACAGAATAACACACATTACAAAGTTATACAACTTTGTAATGTATGTTATGTCTGTGAATGGCCCCCTTCCCCGTGTCCCACCACCCCCAACCGTTTACCCGGAAGTGTGGTGCCATGTGCCGACTCGTCTACAATCTTCAGTCAGCGATGTCGTCTTCGGACGAATCCCTCCGACCGTCCTGAGTGCCGGCCACCTTCTTCAGCGTCATCAGATGCTCAGCCGCGATTGGCTGAGCACAGTTATGCTCAGCCAATCACGGCTGAGCAGCCGATGACGCGGCAGAGGGCGGCCGGCACTCAGGACGGTCGGAGGGATTCGGCCGAAGACGACATCGCTGACTGAAGATTGTAGACGAGTCGGCACATGACAGGTATGTATAGCGCACCACACTTCCGGGTACACGGGTGGGGGTGGTGGGACACGGGGAAGGGGGCCATTCACATACATTACAGACATAACATACATTACAAAGTTGTATAACTTTATATATATAATTCTTTACCGCCGCACTACCCCTTTAACAATGGTTTGAATTTTTTACAGGCCATCAGATACAATATAAGTTATACATGTTATATATCGTTTTAATCGTAATCGTCAGGAACATGCATAATAGGTCAGTTTTACCCCAGGGCGAATGGAGTAAAAACAAATAACCCCCAAATAATAGAAATGCTTTTTTTTTTTTCAATTTCACCACACTTTGAATTTTTTTCTGGCTTCGCAGTGTACTTTATGCAAAAATTCAGCCTGTCATTGCAAAGTACAATTAGTGACGCAAAAAATAAGGGCTCATGTGGGTTTCTAGGTGAAAAAATGCAATTGCTATGGCCTTTTAAACACAAGGAGGAAAAACTGAAAATGCAAAAACGAAAATTGGCCCCGTCCTTAAGGGGTTAATAAAAATTTTCGCCGGACTTCTCCTTTAAATGACATAAAAAGAAAAAAAATACACTTCTGCAGGTGGAAAAATGTAAGAATTTGGGTTTTTCGAAAGGAAAACTAAAACCGCCATCGACCTTAACCAGTAAGACACATTTCCAGTACGCCCCGGACTCTGTATGGGGCACAATAAGTACTGCAGTCACGCTATCAGCACTTCACAAAAATGGAGTCACGCTATCAGCACTAGAAATTGCAGTGCTCTTATATACCATGTATTACGGTAATAGCCAGGACTAGTTAGTTCCAGGCTTCAGAATGTGCCAGGAAGATCAGAGGGGAACATCTACATGTAAGACTAAAGAATGGCAACTCTTAACCCCTTCAGATCCATTCACCCACTGTTAACCCCTTCACATCCACTACAATCTAATTCATATACTGTTAACCCCTTCAGCTCCGGGAATATTTTATTTTTTTCTAACTATATGTAAAACAATCTTAAAATTTTAAAGTGCTGCGGAATCTGTTGGTGCTATATAAATAAAAGATTATTATTATTATTATTATTATTATTATTATTTTAATTAACACCTATAAGAACATAAATGTATTTTGCTTCATTCCTGCACGTATAACCGCTTAAGGGTAACTTTACATTACCCGATTCGCAGCGGATTTCACGCTGCCAGTTTGCAGTGAGATTTGCTGTGAATCCTTGTACTGAGAAGGTGAATGGGGTTCCGCTTCTTGTGATGCAATAAATTTCGCCACATAATATTTACCACCTGAAAACCCGGCTCATTGTCATTTATTTCTCTCATTTGTCTTATATAAGAATCATTGTTACTGTAGGAATTTGGAGTAATGTGATAGGAAAGTGTCTATATGGGGCTATATGTCGCATTTTTTGAAGTCCAATAAAATAAAAAAATCTAATTGTTATCCAATCACACTACCATATCCTAGAAGAGCGCTTATTCTCGTACAGATTCTGTGATTTTCAGACACTTTTACTGTAGGAATTTGGAGTAATGTGATGGGAAAGTGTCTATATGGGGCTATATGTCGCACTATTTGTATCCCAATAAAATCACGAAATCAAATTGTTATCCAATCACACTACCATATCCTAGAAGAACGCTTATTCTCGTACAGATTCTGTGATTTTCAGACACTTTTACTGTAGGAATTTGGAGTAATGTGATGGGAAAGTGTCTATATGGGGCTATATGTCGCACTATTTGTATCCCAATAAAATCACGAAATCAAATTGTTATCCAATCACACTACCACATCCTAGAAGAACGCTTACTCTCGTACAGATTCTGTGATTTTCAGACATTTTTACTGTAGGAATTTGGAGTAATGCGATGGTAAAGTGTCTATTTGGGGCTATATGTCGCACACTTTGAAGTCCAATAAAATCACGAAATCAAATTGTTATCCAATCACACTACCATATCCTAGAAGAACGCTTATTCTCGTACAGATTCTGTGATTTTCAGACACTTTTACTGTAGGAATTTGGAGTAATGTGATGGGAAAGTGTCTATATGGGGCTATATGTCGCACTATTTGTATCCCAATAAAATCACGAAATCAAATTGTTATCCAATCACACTACCACATCCTAGAAGAACGCTTACTCTTGTACAGATTCTGTGATTTTCAGACATTTTTACTGTAGGAATTTGGAGTAATGTGATGGGAAAGTGTCTATTTGGGGCTCTATGTCGCACACTTTGAAATCCAATAAAATCACGAAATCAAATTGTTATCCAATCTCGTTACCATATCCTAGAAGAACGCTTACTCTTGTACAGATTCTGTGATTTTCAGACATTTTTACTGTAGGAATTTGGAGTAATGTGATGGTAAAGTGTCTATTTGGGGCTATATGTCGCACACTTTGAAGTCCAATAAAATCCCGAAATCAAATTGTTATCCAATCACACTACCATATCCTAGAAGAACGCTTACTCTTGTACAGATTCTGTGATTTTCAGACATTTTTACTGTAGGAATTTGGAGTAATGTGATGGGAAAGTGTCTATTTGGGGCTCTATGTCGCACACTTTGAAATCCAATAAAATCACGAAATCAAATTGTTATCCAATCACACTACCATATCCTAGAAGAACGCTTACTCTCGTACAGGGTCTGTGATTTTCAGACATTTTTACTGTAGGAATTTGGAGTAATGTGATGGGAAAGTGTCTATTTGGGGCTATATGTCACACTATTTGAAGCCCAATAAAATCACGAAATCAAATTGTTATCCAATCTCGTTACCATATCCTAGTAGAACGCTTACTCTCGTACAGATTGTGTGATTTTCAGACATTTTTACTGTAGGAATTTGGAGTAATGTGATGGGAAAGTGTCTATTTGGGGCTATATGTCGCACTATTTGAAGCCCAATAAAATCACGAAATCAAATTGTTATCCAATCTCGTTACCATATCCTAGTAGAGCGCTTACTCTCGTACAGATTCTGTGATTTTCAGACATTTTTACTGTAGGAATTTGGAATAATGTGATGGGAAAGTGTCTATATGGGGCTATATGTCGTACACTTTGAAGTCCAATAAAATCACGAAATCAAATTGTTATCCAATCACACTACCATATCCTAGTAGAACGCTTACTCTCGTACAGATTCTGTGATTTTCAGACATTTTTACTGTAGGAATTTGGAATAATGTGATGGGAAAGTGTCTATATGGGGCTATATGTCGCACACTTTGAAGTCCAATAAAATCACGAAATCAAATTGTTATCCAATCTCGTTACCATATCCTAGTAGAACGCTTACTCTCGTACAGATTCTGTGATTTTCAGACATTTTTACTGTAGGAATTTGGAATAATGTGATGGGAAAGTGTCTATTTGGGGCTATATGTTGCACACTTTGAAGTCCAATAAAATCACGAAATCAAATTGTTATCCAATCACACTACCATATCCTAGTAGAACGCTTACTCTCGTACAGATTCTGTGATTTTCAGACATTTTTACTGTAGGAATTTGGAGTAATGTGATGGGAAAGTGTCTATATGGGGCTATATGTCGCATTATTTATATCCCAATAAAATCACAAAATCAAATTGTTATCCAATCACACTACCATATCCTAGTAGAACGCTTACTCTCGTACACATTGTGTGATTTTCAGACATTTTTACTGTAGGAATTTGGAATAATGTGATGGGAAAGTGTCTATATGGGGCTATATGTCGCACACTTTGAAGTCCAATAAAATCACGAAATCAAATTGTTATCCAATCACACTACTATATCCTAGTAGAGCGCTTACTCTCGTACAGATTCTGTGATTTTCAGACATTTTTACTGTAGGAATTTGGAATAATGTGATGGGAAAGTGTCTATATGGGGCTATATGTCGCACTATTGGTAGTCCAATAAAATCACGAAATCAAATTGTTATCCAATCACACTACCATATCCTAGAAGAACGCTTACTCTTGTACAGATTCTGTGATTTTCAGACATTTTTACTGTAGGAATTTGGAGTAATGTGATGGGAAAATGTCTATATGGGGCTATATGTCGCACACTTTGAAGTCCAATAAAATCACGAAATCAAATTGTTATCCAATCTCGTTACCATATCCTAGTAGAGCGCTTACTCTCGTACAGATTCTGTGATTTTCAGACATTTTTACTGTAGGAATTTGGAATAATGTGATGGGAAAGTGTCTATTTGGAGCTATATGTTGCACACTTTGAAGTCCAATAAAATCACGAAATCAAATTGTTATCCAATCACACTACCATATCCTAGTAGAACGCTTACTCTCGTACAGATTCTGTGATTTTCAGACATTTTTACTGTAGGAATTTGGAGTAATGTGATGGGAAAGTGTCTATATGGGGCTATATGTCGCATTATTTATATCCCAATAAAATCACAAAATCAAATTGTTATCCAATCACACTACCATATCCTAGTAGAACGCTTACTCTCGTACACATTGTGTGATTTTCAGACATTTTTACTGTAGGAATTTGGAATAATGTGATGGGAAAGTGTCTATATGGGGCTATATGTCGCACACTTTGAAGTCCAATAAAATCACGAAATCAAATTGTTATCCAATCACACTACTATATCCTAGTAGAGCGCTTACTCTCGTACAGATTTTGTGATTTTCAGACATTTTTACTGTAGGAATTTGGAATAATGTGATGGGAAAGTGTCTATATGGGGCTATATGTCGCACACTTTGAAGTCCAATAAAATCACGAAATCAAATTGTTATCCAATCTCGTTACCATATCCTAGTAGAGCGCTTACTCTCGTACAGATTCTGTGATTTTCAGACATTTTTACTGTAGGAATTTGGAATAATGTGATGGGAAAGTGTCTATTTGGAGCTATATGTTGCACACTTTGAAGTCCAATAAAATCACGAAATCAAATTGTTATCCAATCTCGTTACCATATCCTAGTAGAGCGCTTACTCTCGTACAGATTCTGTGATTTTCAGACATTTTTACTGTAGGAATTTGGAGTAATGTGATGGTGAAATGTCTATTTGGGGCTATATGTCGCACTATTTGTATCCCAATAAAATCACGAAATCAAATTGTTATCCAATCACACTACCATATCCTAGAAGAACGCTTACTCTCGTACAGATTCTGTGATTTTCAGACATTTTTACTGTAGG